>NC_047031.1:23452948-23592948 GCF_902652985.1 Pecten maximus | reverse complement strand
GAATTTTAAAACCCCCAAAAAAAAAAAATTTAAAAATTTAAAATTTTTAAAACCCCAAAAACAAAATGTTTGGGAAAAAACAAAAATTTTTTAAAAAAAAAAAATTTTTTTTTTTTTAAAATTTTTTTAAAACATTTAATGAGCAAAAAAATCCTTTTTTTTTTAAAAAAACCCAAAAACTAAAGGAAAGATTTCCCAAAACCATGGTTTGGGACCTTTGGGCCGGTAAATTTTTTTTTATTTCCTTTAAAAAAAGTTTCATTTTTTAAACCATTTATAATTTGTAAAATTAAAAAGACAAAAAACTTTTTTGCCCCATTTTTTTCCTCCCCCAAAAAAAAGGGGGAAAAAAAAGTTTTAGGTATTTTGAAAAATTTTACGCGGGGTGAAAAAAAGGGGCCCCCTTTTTAAAAAGCAATTTTTGAATCTATGTATAAAATTAATTCTATAATAAACTTCGATATAAATATTGAACGGTTTTTATTCTTGAGCTAGAGATCAAATTAAAGTGTTAACGAGATCTATGAAAAAACATAACGAAAGCAATAGTGATTTCCACCAGAAGAGGAAATCGCTTATAAAACGAAGAACGATATTGACTGTATGCTATTCACAACGAGATATTTAAATACAATAACTATCCCTTTGGGAACCCCGCATGATTGCCGTATCGAAACAAATGTACACAATCCAAGATATCACGTTCTACCTAAAGGTTGAGAATCACAAAAACTGCAGTACTGTATAATTTTAAACATATATTAAACCTATCGGAATCATGCTGATCCGAGAGGTCAAGACTCCAAGTAACATGTTATCGATACAAATTCTCAGTCGACGGAAACGAAAAATGTCTGACGTAAGTGCGATACTGTTTAGTATTGTAATAGTAGCCTATGTTGACAACCGACAACACAGATGAATTGTTTGATAGTTTTGAACTGTAAACAATGCCAGATAAACATATATTAATGACATATATGATAAAACATACCTTATAAATGTCCTCCGGTTTAACGACGATGTCCTCCCAAACCGAAAGTAAAAGTTTATGGGTATTTCCACCGACACCTGATTAGGCAGTTAATGAAAGGGGCCTGCCAAGGGGAACATGAAGATGTTTTTTTTTTGTTTTTGATTTTTCTCAATTTCTTGAAGATAGTTACAAGTTCATTATGTCAAGCAATCACACATCGCGTGTAATTTCAAATAATTGATAACTTAACTACAACTCTAAACGCGAATATACATCAAGAATGGCTGGATTTAAAGGACAAATATACCGGTCAATATTTTGTATGTTTACCCAAGGATGCCTGTTACATATTTTAACCATTCTACATAATGTATGTCAATAGACAGAGACGTTTTTAACGACGATATCCTCCCAAACCGAAAGTAGGTTTATGGGTATTTCAAACGACCTCTGATTAGGCAGTAATACGAAAGGGGCCTGCAAAGCGGAACATTATTTTTTTTTTTCTAATTCCTTTAAGACATTTTCAATTTTCCAAGCTATAACACAACGCGTATGATTTCAAATAATGGATAACTTTACTAGAAATCTAGTCGCGAATATACTTCACATAAATTATAAAGGACACGTACTGGTAAGTATTATTGATGTTTACCGAAGGATGTGTGATACATATTTGTTTTATCTAACCATTTTACATAAGATATGTAAATATACAGATACTCTTTCTCTGATGAATTACTAATTAATATCAGCTATCAGCTTATTGAATAAACATATGACCTTACCATGAAAATAAAGTCAATACAACGCATTTATATTCTTGTCATCACATAAAGGAGAGTTATCTTTCCTATGATAGTGGTGTCACCGACGACTTGTGCCTCCTGCCTACACATATTAAATATGTATCAGCGTCCACAGGGGTATACCTCTTACAATCTCCACTCAAATGGAAGTATGACGATCGATTGGAAATCTTTTTTCTCTGGAGGTAGTATTTTATGAGTGTTTATAGCCAATTAAAAAACTATAAGAAACATTTGTGAATACTTAACTTTATTTCATATATATTTTGTTGTATACACAATCCAAGCAGTATCTTTTTAAAAAAATACACAATTTTCACAGCCATTGTTTATTTCTGTTGTAACTGCACAGAGGATGTAACTCGGATGAATGTTGAACAATGAATGTCCCTTCTTCCCTCGGGCTGTCAACAACTGGAATCAACTCAAAGCGATCTTAACTACAAATGACTCGCTAGACGTCTTTAAATACAGCCTTAACAACTCAACATCAACTGGATAAGCCTTCTCCACCCCTCCTCCCCTCCGCCCCTCCTCCCCTCCGCCCCTCCACTCCTCCTCCCCACCAACAATACGAGCAGGAAGTTGCATTGCAGTATAGGCAGGATCATACTCTAAATTTTCGCTGGACCTAACTAACGTTGGCTATCACAGTGTGTTGACTTACCTAGCTAGCTGCTTCAACTGAGTCATTCAGGGGCCGAAAACTGTACTCGTGATAATTAATTTCTGTATTTACATACTTGTTTATGTCAATTTCACTCTGTACATACTAGATATATTACTGTTCTGTTGTGTTTTGTTGACAACCCTACCCCTTGATGTAGCTTATATTTAAGTGTCAAGTATTCTATATTTTAATATATTACATTGCCATTTTTAAACTGTAAATGTATCGATATTATATCATCAATTTTATCCTTATATGCGTAACGAAACAGTCATCGCTCCATGCTAGGAGATATATGCCTGATGTATCAGAAACATTTTGTTACTAATTAATTTCATTCATGAAGTAAAGTAGTATTCGGTCGGTTGCAGACCTTTGATAGGCCGAGTCTGTAGCGATCCGAGTTCTTCGTTATATATATAGAGAGAGACGTGAAGTAAGTATTCGGACACGAACTATTTTCGTTTTATATTAATTTCCTGCATCATAGGTCAGCATTTAAACATTTATGGGTATATAACAAGTTATATTGTTTTTAAAAATATATAGGTCATAATGTTTAAATTTTCCTTTCCGTTATTAATACATGCTCTGGAAATGTTTGTAGACTTTATATTGTTAGGATAAAAGAAATAACGATAACAAGGAATTATATGAAGGACAACGATGACGACGACGACGATGACGATGATGATGATGATGATGATGATGATGATGATCCTCTCGATCCTCTTCTTTATCCTCGGGTGATATGAAGCTCGCATTCGACTCGAATGGTGCTGTGTATGATGGATATGGATAGCTGTGTAATTTAATGGAGGAAACTTTAGAGCAAGTAATTTGCCCAAGTACAATTGTATGATGGAGCTGTCTGGTTAAGATATTGATACTTTGATTTGACTTGTTTAACCCACTGTGACGCTTATAGTAGTTCGCGATTTAACGTGACTATATTAAGTACTCGTCTGTGTTGCGGGGACATCACGTGATTATATTAATAACCTTTGAGGTCAAGAGACGTTTGTCAACCTTTTAATATGTATTTAATATGTCATTGTTAATTTCGATATAACTATGTGCTACCGGCTTCAATGTTATCAGTGATATCTCAGGATGAATTGTGGTTAGGAATAACAACATGTACCTGTACCCCTATATATAACTATGAACAATCGTCTGTATCCCATATATAACGTTTACCTGTAGTCCACAAATAACAACATTTACCTGTTTCTCATAAGTAACTACATCCATCTGTATCCTATATATAACAACCTTCATCTGCATCCAGTAAATTACCATATTTACTCGTATTTCATTGATAACAACATCCACCTGTATCCGATAAATAACTTCATTAGCCTGTATCCCATTAATAACAGCATTCACATGTATTTGATAAATAACAGCATTTACCTGTATCCAATAAATAACTACATGTACCTGTATTCAATAAATAACTTTATTCACCTGTATCCAATAAATAACTACATTTACCTCTATCCCGTAAATAACTGCGTTGAGATGTATTCCTCAAATAACCACATTCACCTGTATCACATTAATTACTACATTTATCTTTATCCCCTTACTTACTACATTTTCCTGTATCCGAAAAATAGCATTTACCTGTATCCGATAAATAACAGCATTTACCTGTTTATCTTAACTAACAACATTAACCTGTATCCCATAAGTAACTGCATGTACCTGTATTCAATAAATAACTTTATTAACCTGCATCCAATACGTCACTATATATTTGCCTGTATCCCATAGATAACTAAATGTGTAGTTTTACCTGTTTCCAATTAATCCCTATATTTACCTGTATCCCATGGACTACATTTACCTGTATCCCATAAATAATTATATTTACTATATATAACTTTAACATGAATCAACACAATGACAGGTCAAAAGTTTACCACCATAACAATTAAGGTATCTATAAAGATCACAATATTCATATAGTTAGCCAAAAAGATACTGTTTAACAGTTTATCATCGTAATCATATATTTAGCCATACAGATATTGTTCAACAACTTATCGCTGTATACATATTGTTAGCCATCAAGATACTGTTCAATAATTAGTCACAATAATGATATAGTTAGCCATCAAGTTACAGTTCAACAATTAATCACCGTAATCATATAAGCTATAAAGATACTGTTCAATAATAAGTCACAAATTCATACAGTAAGCCATACAGATACTGTGTAATAATTTATCATCATCATTAAAAAGCGATAAATATGCTGTTCAATAATAAGTCACAATAATCATACGGTAAGCCATAAAGTAACTGCTGAAATGATAATATCAATATTAATGGTATGATGGTATATCCAGATAGGTCATATTGATATATGTATCTTACGTTAACAGTGTTGGGGTTTATCAATATTTGTATAACCACAGAGAACATTCGTTATATCTGTATCAAAGGAACTTGAGATATATGCCGGGAAAATATGCCAAAACATTTTCTCTTAATGGAAATGATGGGTGTATACAAACAAGCAAGTGGAATTGTTTTAAGGCTTTTCTGTTTAAACAAGAAGCATTTTATGGAAGTTTTTCTCTCTATGAATAAAGGCCCTGCTATTGAAAGCATTCTGCATCTAAACGAAAGGTATCATATTGAGATTGTTGCAAGGGTATAAACAAGGGTCATTCCAATAAAAAAATTGTGTCTAAACGATAGGCATTATATCGAGATTTTACCGTTTACAAATGAGGCACATTATATCGAGGTTTTACTGTATCTGAACGAGAGGCATTATATCGACATTTTACTGTATACAAATAAGGCGCAATATATCGAGGTTTAAGTCTGTATAAACAAGGGTCATTCTAATAAAAAAAATTTTATCTAAACGAGAGGCATTATATCGAGATTTTACTGTACACAAATGAGGGGCATTATATCGAGATTTTACTGTATACAAATAAGGCGCAATATATCGAGGTTTTAATGTATCTAAAAGAGAGGCAATATATCGACATTTTACTGTATACAAATGAGGGACATTATATCGAGGTTTTACTGTATCTAAACGAGAGCATTGTATCGAGATTTTACTGTATACAAATGAGGGACATTATATCGAGGTTTTAGTCTGTATAAACAAGGGTTATTCTAATAAGAAACATATGTATCTAAACGATAGGCAATATATCGAGATTTCACTGTACGTATGTTTACTGTATGAATACTGGGAACATTATATCGAAGTTTTACTATTCATAACTTTAGGGCATTCTTTAACAAATATCTAAACAGGGGCAATATGATGGGATTGTACGGTATATAAACGAGGGGCATTATATTGAGATTTTACGGTATTTAAACCAAGGGCATTGTCTCGAGTTTCTGTTGTTTTTGATGAGATCTACTATACACAATAGCGATCTGATGGTTCCAAACCACACAAGACATGATGTATTTGTGGTTTGTTCACACAATAACATCTTCTGTAGTCGTTTCAAAATTATGAAAATTAAAATCTTATTTAACTGAATATTCGGATAAATATAAGCTCGCAGGTTCAGACAATCGAACATCAATCTCATTTGTTCTTTTTAAATATAAGATAATTATTTTTTAAACTCAATGTTTTAATAAATGCAAGGTCGCATGATCAGATTACCGAATGTTCGAATGATCAAAAGTTGGGATAACTCAACGCTTGGATTGAATTGACAGGTAGGATAATCAACATGGACATAGAATAGACTGCTGATTACGAATGTTATCAAATATAAAGGATAGTATTAGATACCACACCATCAATGAGATAGTAAGATGTATACCCTATCACCGACGGTGTTTAATAGCAAACATTTGCATGGGCAGTTATAGCTTTCAACTCAAAATATGAACCGATGATGGAAAATGTTTGAATAACGAAGATATTTTTGTTTTTGGAACGATGGGAATGCGTCCGTTGTTTGAATCGATAATATTTTCAATATTTTGTTCTGCAGGTAAGTTTTGAATTACTTTTAAGTTGATATTGATTTTGAAAATGTGACGTGATAAAACGCATTTTTAATAATTACTAGCAGTAATTTAGAAACTCAAGAACTGCCAATTTTCATTTAACCTCTTTTCTGTTGCACTGTTTACATTATTAGAGACTAAGTGCATATATGCAGTGTTTGGGATTGTGGCATGTGTTATAACTATATAATATAATATATGTGAAATTGACCTCATTTCAGGTCAATTTCAGGTCAATATTTTATCAGGTAAAATTTACCTCAAAATATTTTGTCTGTATACCGAATACATATGTACAAGTGTCGACTGCTGTACTCTGCCATTCATCCGTCCCTGTCTATAACCTGTTACAGCTGAGCCAATTTAAGTACATATATCCATGGTAGCTCCACTACCTTCAGCTTATACCGACTTTTCCCTCTCGATGTATTTCCTTTAGATACACACAACATTAATAATAGCTTTGATGATTTAAAAAAAATTTTCGCAAAATAAAAAATCAAAGCAAGTAAATGACATGCTCCATTCTTCATTAATTAAAGTTATGGTACCGGATTCCCGGCTTAAAAAAGGATCGTACACAAAATATGTGTAGGGCTGCATTCACCTGATTCCTCCCAGTGATTCAGTCTTAAACTTAAGAACACCTAAGTATTTCATTGATTTTTCGTGAGTTTTATTTATTTATTTATTTTATTTTATGTTATTTTCGTTATTTTAATTTTTTTTTTTTTTTTTTTTTTTTGTAAAATTGCTTGACGACTCTGTATTTACCGCTGTATATTAAAGTGATGCATTACTTATTATATTTTTTTCAGTAGGACTGTCCCACTGCACAATTACAAAGGGAGATCTGATATATTCATCGTCACTACCATTCTCCTATCAGTTTATTTCCGAGCCTGCGACATGGAGTGCTGCTTCTCAGGTCTGCAGAAATTTCAATGGCAGTTTGGTCTCGGTAAATACAAATTCTAAATTGTCCGACGTGAAGAATATAAGAAACAGATTCAATCTAACTAACCAAGTCAACGTTTGGATTGGACTTCACAGTGTTCCTAAATGGATTTGGACCAACAGTAAGTACATACATTTGTATTACATCAAAATGTTGCAGCGATAAAGAGCGACTTTAACTTAGAATTTACCCATGTACTCAATAAATGGCGTTTTCCTGTTTTAGGTTATGAAATAAAGCTTTAATCCATACGTACATGAGAAGGCACCGGAAATTTGTATTTTAATAAAAGGTTTTGGGATTTAGAAATGTGTTCACCTCGATTGATGCTTGTAAACAATGTCACACGGGAACTTTTTTTTCTATACACAGGTAATGAGGTTTTGAATTATTTTGATTGGTATCCAGGACAACCAAACATTACGACCTTATCCAACAAGATAAATCTAAGGTATGAAAGGTTTTTTTTATCTTCTTACACATCGTGTATAATCATCGCAGAAAGATGAAGAAAAAAAATGATAGTTTTACTTGTGTGTATAGGGGATGATATTTTCTAATAAAAACAAGTCTTTTCGTTTAATACCAGAACGATCTCATGTACATATACTTATGGTAAGTAGCTAACTTCAGAGATTTAATATACGGACTGCGTGTTATTTATATTCGTCGTTATGTAATGTTTTTTTCTCTTATCTATTTAATATGTTTTCTGCAGCTTCGTGTACATGTACTCCCAAGTAACTTCGTCATATCATTGGATAGCTCTTTCTGGAAACGAAAAGGTTATCTTCCGTAATGGAATACGGACAACGAACAAATATATTTGTCAAACAAAGTCAGGTAAGTGATCTTGGCGTCTCTAGCCACGTTAAGTATCATGGAACGGTAGATTGAATTTGGATTTTAAGCATATATACTAGGTACTAATATATAAAAAAAACTTCCAAAGGATCCAAGAGCATTGGTAAGGGGCAGCGGTGAAGTCTCCCGAAACTTTATATATACCACTAAACCTCCATCTATAGGTAGCGAATTCGAAACCCACATGGGGCAGTTGCCTGGTACTGACCCTAAGTACAATGTAGGCGTTTTTCTCAGCGGGGTGAAGTTAGCAGCGGATTCGTTATTGGGGATTCGAATAACGAATCCGCTGCCAGTGGTGGTGGGGGGAGGGGGTATAGAGGAGGATATCTAACATTGTATTCAGTAATACCAAATATGTTTCACGAGAGCGGCTTATATTTTGATATTTTTGAAAAACATATTCGCAACATGAGTGAAATATATTTGGTATTACTGAAGATACTGTTAGATATTCTGTTTATTACATTTTATAGCAAAATAGACCGAGGCAGCTCATTCTCTCCCAGAATCCATTGCGGTCCCTTGTCAACGGTTTGTTTTTGTTTAACGTCCTATTAACAGCCAGGGTCATTTAAGGACGTGCCAGGTTTTGGAGGTGGAGGAAAGCCGGAGTACCCGGAGAAAAACCACCGGCCTACGGTCAGTACCTGGCAACTGCCCCACGTAGGTTTCGAACTCGCAACCCAGTGGTGGAGGGCTAGTGATAAAGTGTCGGTACACCTTAACCACTCGGCCACCGCGGCCCCTCCTTGTCAGCGGCTCACAAATATACGCCAAATCGTGACGTTATGTATTCTATCTTGTATTATAACGTCATATAACATCAAATCTTTATTTTCCGCATTGTCGTTTGTAAACAGTGTTCTGATTAGTCAAATCATAAAAAGTGATTTGTTTCACTAGTGAAAAATATCACTTTGATAGAATTGATAATTCTCGATATTTCACTGGTAAAAATGTAATGAATAGTGTTACCCGTGTCCGTCCCGTCCCGCTTCAATATTAAACTAGCATATCTATATAACTATAAAGGTGATCGTCATCAAAATTTGTTCACATAACAAACATGATGTCTACTTGCGCAGCTTATCCTTTTTTACCGGATCAAACATCCATTATTCGAATCCCCAATCTGCTACTGGCAGAGATTCGTATTTCGAATCCCCAATGCTGATGGCAGCGGATCCCTCAGCCCGCTGTTTTAGTCCAGGTATTTCGGCTTTCATCTACTTCCATCGCACGTCCTTAAATTTTCCTGACTGTTAATAGGTGATTAAACAAAATTGTTGAACAATTGTTTTGGATATATATGATTGAAAATTAGTATTTGTTGAGAAAGTATGCCTCATGGGCCTGATTTTATCAAACGAATTCACACTACCATTCTTGCGTCTAGACCTGAAATCATAGATAATGGAACATTTACTTACATGCTACCTAACAAAAACAAGAATGTTGAATGTTTTTTCTTGCCTTGTCATTTTTAGATATATTTCTAACATTTTTTTACAGTCAAGAATTGCAATTTCAAGTCATGTACGTCGAGTAGTGGAGTATGCTTGCTTCATAACGGAATGTGTTATTACTTTGGCGGGAACACATACAGTTCTACATACGATGGTATCACCTGGAGACAGGCAGAAACAAGTTGTAAAGATCAAGAGTTGAAGATTGGAACCAATGATAAACACTTAGCAATAATCAAAGACAATAGCACAGAACAAGCAATAAAGAAGTATTTATTGGAACATAGAAATTTGAACGGGAATTACTGGTTAGGTGCCACACTGAATGGCACACAGTGGATATGGCCATCAGGTAAGAACATCTTATTATTATTATTATTATTATTATAACTTAGTTTAAACTGTGTTTTATTTTTCAATTTCCATTTAACAATGTATATACAACCTATAAATTATACAAAAAGAAATCAGAAACAAGTGTCCAGTTAGAGTAGTTTTGGTGCAGGTGCGTGCGTGCGTGCGAGCTTGCGTGCGTGCGTGAGTGCGCCCGTCCGCCTTCTGTGAGACCCTTGTGTACACGATCTCATGAACCCTTGGGCATATTTAGTTGATATTTACACAATACGATAACACCCATATGTTCTAGTTTAGATTTTGATGGTCATCAGTTTATGTTAAAGGTCCAAAGATTTCGTACACATTGTCTCATAAACCCATGAACAGATTACGTTTATATTCTCATCAAAGCATTGCACAGTCCAATTTTACACCCGAGAAAATGTTGGTGGTCATAAGTCACAGGTCACGCTTGACTACTAATACAACAGCTTTTGTACAAGATATATCTTTCGAGCCCCTGGACATGTTTAGTTCATATTCACACAATAACATCACATCAAGTGGTCATTTTGTTAAAAAAACCTCATTGATGCGAATTTATATTTTAATTTGTCAGTTACATTTTGACTTTAAACTGAGCTATCTCTATAGAGCAGTGATCCTAATCGAATCAGTCTCATTTAGTTCTGTAATTATGTAAAATTAATATAATCAATCTTGCTATAGTTGCAATTGCAACCGACATATTTGTCTCATTTAAGTTATTCAATTCATTTACTCAACTTGTTAGAAGCACTTTTATTATTATATATGATATGTTGAAAAAATTTGAACAAATATACTAAATATTTAATAAAAACTCAATACGCACAATGCAGTCAAATTATTTTAACTTTTGATTTGAGATTAATAATAAAAAATACATGACATATTTTTGCTAGGTGTTCCATATGTTCGTCAAATCGATAGTCACCTTACCAATACAACAGACGGGTGTATGGTCAGCAACCTACAGGACAACATAAAACCTAAAGACTGTAGTGAACAGCATCCACTTATTTGTGAATACGGTGAGTATGACCCTTTAACCCTCATCAACTGTATGAATAATTAATTTTGTTATATATGTGATTAAATGCGTTCCGCATCTATAAGATGTGTACTTGATCTCGAAATTTGTATTCACATTCATCCGGGTCTTTTTCTCAAAGAATCCATGTTTTGGCATAAAGTACAACGCACCATTTAAACAGAATACATTATTCACCTTAACCAATCAAAATGACAACGATATCTATCAAATCAATGATATGCTACATTCGTACGTGATTGTAAATGTCTTATGGATATATATATTTCTAGATTTTCAACGACCACAGTCATCATCAGCTAAGCCAATCACAATAACTTATCCTGCAGAAACTTCTGCGAATCCATCTACGACCCTACTTACGTCAAATCAAACGATCAAATTAGTATCATCTACAACAGCAACGCTGACTACACCACCAACCAAATCCCCAATTTCGCCAACAGTTACCTTTACAACTGAAACCACTGTAACAACCACACCTACAACCACAACTTCGCCCTCTTCTAAAACCTCGCCTACAACCAAACCTAAATCCATACCTACAACCATACCTTCACCCTCTCATTCAACCATAACTTCACTCAAACCTACATCCACTCCTACAACCATACTTACACCCTCTCCTAAACTCACACCTACATCTAAACCTACATTCTCTCATGCAACGATACCTTCATCCTCTCCTAAAATCACACCTACAACCATACTTTCACCCTCTCCTAAAATCACACCTACACCAAAACCGACATTCTCTCATACAACCATACCCTCACCCAAACCTAAAATCACATCTACATCCAAACCTTCATCCTCTCCTACAACCAAAACTACATCCTCTCCTAAAATCACATCTACATCCAAACCTTCATCCTCTCCTACAACCATACCCTCACCCTCTCCTAAAATCACATCTACATCCAAACCTAAATCCTCTCCTACAACCATACCTTCATCCTCTCCTAAAACCATACCCTCACCCAAACCTAAAATCACATCTACATCCAAACCTTCATCCTCTCCTACATCCAAACCTACATCCTCTCCTACAGCCAAACATTCACCCTCTCCTAAAATCACACCTACACCAAAACCGTCATCCTCTCCTAAAACTATACCCTCACCCAAACCTAAAATCACATTTACATCCAAACCTACATCCTCTCCTACAACCAAACTTACATCCTCTCCTAAAATCACATCTACATCCAAACCTTCATCCTCTCCTACATCCAAACCTATATCCTCTCCTACAACCAAACCTACATCCTCTCCTAAAATCACATCTACATCCAAACCTTCATCCTCTCCTACAACCATACCTTCATCCTCTCCTACAACCATGCCTTCATCCTCTCCTACATCCAAACCTACATCCTCTCCTAAAATCACATCTACATCCAAACCTTCATTCTCTCCTACAACCAAACCTACATCCTCTCCTAAAATCACATCTACAACCATAACCTTCATCCTCTCCTACAACCAAACCTACATCCTCTCCTAAAATCATACCTTCATCCTCTCCTACAACCATACCCTCACCCAAACCTAAAATCACATCTACATCCAAACCTACATCCTATCCTACAACCAAACCTACATCCTCTCCTAAAATCACATCTACATCCAAACCTTCATCCTCTCCTACATCCTCTCCTACATCCTCTCCTACATCCTCTCCTAAAATCACATCTACATCCAAACCTTCATCCTCTCCTACATCCAAACCTTCATCCTCTCCTACATCCAAACCTTCATCCTCTCCTACATCCAAACCTACATCCTCTCCTACAACCAAACCTACATCCTCTCCTAAAATCACATCTACATCCAAACCTACATCCTCTCCTACAACCAAACCTACATCCTCTCCTAAAATCACATCTACATCCAAACCTACATCCACTTCTACAACCATACCTTCATCCTCTCCTTCAACCAAACCTTCATCCTCTCCTAAAATCACACCTACACCAAAACCGACATTCTCTCATACAACCATACCCTCACCCAAACCTAAAATCACATCTACATCCAAACCTTCATCCTCTCCTACAACCATACCTTCATCCTCTCTTACAACCAAACCCACATCCTCTCCTACAACCAAACCCTCACCCTCTCCTAAAATCACATCTACATCCAAACCTACATCCTCTCCTACAACCATACCTTCATCCTCTCCTAAAACCATACCCTCACCCAAACCTCAAATCACATCTACATCCAAACCTTCATCCTCTCCTACATCCAAACCTACATCCTCTCCTACAGCCAAACCTTCACCCTCTCCTAAAATCACACCTACACCCAAACCGTCATCCTCTCCTAAAACTATACCCTCACCCAAACCTAAAATCACATCTACATCCAAACCTACATCCTCTCCTACATCCAAACCTACATCCTCTCCTACATCCAAACCTTCATCCTCTCCTACATCCAAACCTACATCCTCTACTACAACCAAACCTACATCCTCTCCTAAAATCACATCTACATCCAAACCTTCATCCTCTCCTACATCCTCTCCTACATCCTCTCCTATAACCAAACCTACATCCTCTCCTAAAATCACATCTACATCCAAACCTTCATCCTCTCCTACATCCAAACCTTCATCCTCTCCTACATCCAAACCTTCATCCTCTCCTACATCCAAACCTACATCCTCTCCTACAACCAAACCGTCATCCTCTCCTACAACCAAACCTACATCCTCTCCTAAAATCACATCTACAACCATACCTTCATCCTCTCCTACAACCATGCCTTCATCCTCTCCTTCAACCAAACCTACATCCTCTCCTAAAATCACATCTACATCCTCTCCTAAAATCACATCTACATCCAAACCTACATCCACTTCTACAACCATACCTTTATCCTCTCCTACAACCAAACCTACATCCTCTCCTAAAATCATATCTACATCCAAACCTTCATCCTCTCCTACAACCAAACTTACATCCTCTCCTAAAATCACATCTACATCCAAACCTTCATCCTCTCCTACATCCAAACCTACATCCTCTCCTACAATCAAACCTACATCCTCTCCTACAACCAAACCTACATCCTCTCCTACAACCAAACCTTCATCCTCTCCTACAACCAAACCTACATCCTCTCCTAAAATCACATCTACATCCAAACCTTCATCCTCTCCTACAACCAAACCTACATCCTCTCCTAAAATCACATCTACATCCAAACCTTCATCCTCTCCTACATCCAAACCTACATCCTCTCCTACAACCAAACCTACATCCTCTCCTAAAATCACATCTACATCCAAACCTTCATCCTCTCATACAGCCAAACCTTCATCCTCTCCTTCAACCAAACCTACATCCTCTCCTAAAATCACATCTACATCCAAACCTACATCCACTTCTACAACCATACCTTCATCCTCTCCTTCAACCAAACCTACATCCTCGCCTAAAATCATATCTACATCCAAACCTTCATCCTCTCCTACAACCAAACCTACATCCTCTCCTAAAATCACATCTACATCCAAACCTACATCCACTTCTACAACCAAACCTACATCCTCTCCTACAACCATACCTTCATCCTCTCCTACAACCAAACCTACATCCTCTCCTAAAATCACATCTACATCCAAACCTTCATCCTCTCCTACATCCAAACCTACATCCTCTCCTACAACCAAACCTACATCCTCTCCTAAAATCACATCTACATCCAAACCTTCATCCTCTCCTACAGCCAAACCTTCATCCTCTCCTTCAACCAAACCTACACCCTCTCCTAAAATCACATCTACATCCAAACCTACATCCACTTCTACAACCATACCTTCATCCTCTCCTTCAACCAAACCTACATCCTCTCCTAAAATCACATCTACATCCAAACCTACATCCACTTCTACAACCAAACCTTCATCCTCTCCTACAGCCAAACCTTCATCCTCTCCTTCAACCAAACCTACACCCTCTCCTAAAATCACATCTACATCCAAACCTACATCCTCTCATACAGCCAAACCTTCATCCTCTCCTTCAACCAAACCTACATCCTCTCCTACAACCAAACCTACATCCTCTCCTAAAATCACATCTACATCCAAACCTTCATCCTCTCCTACATCCAAACCTACATCCTCTCCTACAACCAAACCTACATCCTCTCCTAAAATCACATCTACATCCAAACCTTCATCCTCTCCTACAGCCAAACCTTCATCCTCTCCTTCAACCAAACCTACATCCTCTCCTAAAATCACATCTACATCCAAACCTACATCCTCTCATACAGCCAAACCTTCATCCTCTCCTTCAACCAAACCTACATCCTCTCCTACAACCAAACCTACATCCTCTCCTAAAATCACATCTACATCCAAACCTACATCCACTCCTACAATCAAACCTACATCCTCTCCTACAACCAAACCTACATCCTCTCCTACAACCAAACCTTCATCCTCTCCTACAACCAAACCTACATCCTCTCCTAAAATCACATCTACATCCAAACCTTCATCCTCTCCTACAACCAAACCTACATCCTCTCCTAAAATCACATCTACATCCAAACCTTCATCCTCTCCTACATCCAAACCTACATCCTCTCCTACAACCAAACCTACATCCTCTCCTAAAATCACATCTACATCCAAACCTTCATCCTCTCATACAGCCAAACCTTCATCCTCTCCTTCAACCAAACCTACATCCTCTCCTAAAATCACATCTACATCCAAACCTACATCCACTTCTACAACCATACCTTCATCCTCTCCTTCAACCAAACCTACATCCTCTCCTAAAATCATATCTACATCCAAACCTTCATCCTCTCCTACAACCAAACCTACATCCTCTCCTAAAATCACATCTACATCCAAACCTACATCCACTTCTACAACCAAACCTACATCCTCTCCTACAACCATACCTTCATCCTCTCCTACAACCAAACCTACATCCTCTCCTAAAATCACATCTACATCCAAACCTTCATCCTCTCCTACATCCAAACCTACATCCTCTCCTACAACCAAACCTACATCCTCTCCTAAAATCACATCTACATCCAAACCTTCATCCTCTCCTACAGCCAAACCTTCATCCTCTCCTTCAACCAAACCTACACCCTCTCCTAAAATCACATCTACATCCAAACCTACATCCACTTCTACAACCATACCTTCATCCTCTCCTTCAACCAAACCTACATCCTCTCCTAAAATCACATCTACATCCAAACCTACATCCACTTCTACAACCAAACCTTCATCCTCTCCTACAGCCAAACCTTCATCCTCTCCTTCAACCAAACCTACACCCTCTCCTAAAATCACATCTACATCCAAACCTACATCCTCTCATACAGCCAAACCTTCATCCTCTCCTTCAACCAAACCTACATCCTCTCCTAAAATCACATCTACATCCAAACCTACATCCACTTCTACAACCAAACCTTCATCCTCTCCTTCAACCAAACCTACATCCTCTCCTAAAATCATATCTACATCCAAACCTTCATCCTCTCTTACAACCATACCTTCATCCTCTCCTACATCCAAACCTTCATCCTCTCTTACAACCAAACCTACATCCTCTCCTACAACCAAACCTACATCCTCTCCTAAAATCACATCTACATCCAAACCTTCATCCTCTCCTACAACCAAACCTTCATCCTCTCCTACAACCAAACCTACATCCTCTCCTAAAATCACATCTACATCCAAACCTACATCCTCTCCTACATCCAAACCTACATCCTCTCCTACACCCAAACCTTCATCCACTTCTACAACCATACATGTACCTTCATCCTCTCCTACAACCATACCTTCATCCTCTCCTACATCCACACCTACATCTTCTCCTAAAATCACACCTATAACCACACCTAAAATTGCAATTATTGCATTTATCCCTTCAACCACACTTACACTTAAAAGAACAAGTATATTTTCACCTACTAATATACCCACAATTGCATCTACAATATCACCTACAGCCTCAACGACAACTTCATCTTTACCCACAAGTAAAACTACAAGTACAGTTTCACCTACACGCTCAAGTACAAGTACACCCATAAGCACAGATATATATACAATAACAAGTACAACTACAACAACACTTAAAAGTAAAGATACATCTACACTCTCAATTACATTACCAACTACAAATGCAAATACAATCACAAATACAACTACATTTACTTACACACCTTCAACAAAGCCTGCAGTCGCACATACAACTAGCAACACAATTGCAACCACATATATATCTACGCCAGCCACCATCCCTGAACACACACCTACAACTACGCCATCCATGATCCCTGAAAACACATCTACAACTACGCCGGGAATAAAGAACACATTATACACATATACAAGTAGAGTACCAAAGCACACAGAACAACCAATTCGGACACCAATTGAGACAAGAAAATCTTGGAATGTGACATTATCCTCTACCGGTGTGGAATCTACAACCGGTACGATACAGGGCAGAGACGCGATTAATTCCATTAAAATAGGTAAGCTGTGATGTGAACCATTAAACATGTTTTCCATGTTTAATTGAGATATCTTATAACATACAAATATTCAAGTTTAAGCCATTATTTCTTCAAAACATTGAAACAGTAGCTTCAACTATTTGAGAGAGAGAGAGAGAGAGAGAGAGAGAGAGAGAGAGAGAGAGAGAGAGGGGGGGGGGAGGGAGAGAGGATATTTCTGAATTCGATACTTCCTTTTCACCGAACGAAAGTAAATCTATATCACATGGTATTTCTAAATTAAAAGAGATTAGATTTTCTTGCAATCGTATGTAGCCTATCACGGATTATTTTCTCAGTTCCAAAGTCATCGAAGATTTATCATCTTGCCTGATAATAATCTCCCTGGAAGGTAGACATGATGTGACAAATACAAAAAAAAAATTCTATTAGTGTTTTACAAGCATTTTCTACGGAACCACTATTTAGGAAAGTGTCATGCCAGTCACATTGTGACATGAGATTATTTAACTTAACGCAATCGACCAGACCTTATGCTTATACATATACAGATATATAAAAACACGGTAATTCTGTACTGACAATACAACCTTCATGATCACCGGCTGATCTATCAATAGTTATTATACATGAATCAATGCATGATATAGACTCATAAGATAACTATATCTAGCAAACTAGATCCGGTCTGACCTATACGTGTAGGTGCAAGTATTTCATTAAATTATGATAACTTTTATATCTAAGGAAATATGGTTTTGTGTAACAGAGAGCAAGTCTAAATTATGATTGTCAGTAATAACCAGATTAGGTGAAATTTCGAGAGCAATATGTATGGATGCTCGCAGATTATTTCAAAATGGCGTGACCGCATTTTCGGGTCTATATACACAGGCAATGCTCCTTCACGTGAAATTCACATGAAATCCATGTAATTTTCACGTGAAAAGGGCAAATATTGAAATTCACATGAAATTTTTCACGTGAACGAATGTTGCCTGTGTACGGTACAAATAATAAAATTTGCCTCCTGCATTGTAAGTTGTATCGAAATTGCTTCATCACCAGAATGTTCAAGGTTTACTTAACGACTTACTATTAACAAGCTAGTCACATAAACACACAAACACCACCGGCAAAGTTTCTATTTAATCGTAAGGGGAAAGGAATGAACTTTTTTATTGGTTCTCGCAAGAAGGTATTCGAAAGCATACATTTTTTTTATTCTTAAAGTTCAATTTTAAAAGTGTTTAGTTGTGGCTTCATAAGAGAAAAATAAACAGTTAAAAAGTAAATTTTCCCAATCTTATACGACTCCAAATTGTTACCTCCTTTAACGGACTCGATCAAAGGTTACAATAAGAGCCGTCTTTTTTATCATGGAATAAGGACATTCTTTTAACCTATGAACATGTTTTTTTCGACTGAATAATAAACATATTCTATTAGAGACTTACGAAATTATGATATAAATGTGCACTAAAAGATATTTTTGACCATTAGTTCATAAATTCTAATGGATGTTTTAATGTGTCTGTAATGCTATTTAAATGAGATGTTCCACATGTTTGCTTATGTATCAGTTCACAGTACGTGACTGTATATATTCCACATTAACCCTATGGTATCCCACATTAACCCTATGATATTCCACATTAACCCTAAGTTATTCCACATTAACCCTATGATATTCCAAATTAACCCTATGGTATCCCACATTAACCCTATGATATCCCACATTTACCCTATGATATTCCACATTAACCCTATGATATTCCACATTAACCCAATGATATCCCACAATAACCCTATGATATCCCACATTAACCCTATGATATCCCACATTAACCCTATGATATTCCACATTAACCCTATGATATTCCACATTTACCCTATGATATTCCACATTAACCCTATGATATTCCACATTAACCCTATGGTATCCCACATTAACCCTATGATATTCCACATTAACCCTATGATATTCCACATTAACCCTATGATATCCCACATTAACCCTATGATATTCCACATTAACCCTATGGTATCCCACATTAACCCAATGATATCCCACATTAACCCTATGATATTCCACATTAACCTATGATATTCCACATTTACCAAATGATATTCCACATTAACCCTATGATATCCCACATTAACCCTATGATATCCCACATTAACCCTATGATATCCCACATCAACCCTATGATATTCCACATTAACCCAATGGTATCCCACATTAACCCTATGATATTCCACATTAACCCAATGATATTCCACATTAACCCAATGATATCCCACAATAACCCTATGATATTCCACATTGACCCTATGATATCCCACATTAACCCTATGATATCCACATTAACCCTATGATATTCCACATTAACCCTATGATATCCCACATTAACCCTATGATATTCCACATTAACCCTATGATATTCCACGTTAACCCTATGATATCCCACATTAACCCTATGATATCCCACATTAACCCTATGATATTCCACATTAACCCTATGAAATTCCACATTAACCCTATGATATCCCACATTAACCCTATGATATTCCACATTAACCCTATGATATTCCACATTGACCCTATGATATCCCACATTAATCCTATGATATCCCACATTAACCTTATGATATTCCACATTAACCCTATGATATTCCACGTTAACCCTATGATATTCCACATTAATCCTATGATATCCCACATTAACCCTATGATATTCCACATTGACCCTATGATATTCCACATTAACCCTATGATATTCCTTCCGACAGACATACTGATGTACACGGGTGTAGCTATGCTTTGTGTCATCGTTTTGCTGGCAGTATTGGGCTGTATTCTGAGGTAAGTATCTGATGATTCGTAAGAGGCAACTAAATACCGGATCTTATTTTCAAATTTTCAAATAACGGAAGAATGCATGATTAATATATTTTTGTTAAAATTTGTTTATTCAAAATAAATTTGAGCTGACTAAGTACAGTTATATGATTCGATACGTATTTACATATGCTGTCTATGTCGCTACTACATTTACAATTTGCCTCTAAGTTCCCAAAAGTGGTGATCCAGACCATAATAAGGAAATGTTATCAGCAAACAATTTAGGAAGAGTTTCCATGCATTTAATTTATGTATGTATGTATATATGATAAAAGAGTATAGAACCTAATACCGAACCTTTGGGTACGCCGGCATGAGTAGTTTTAACGGAAGAATTGCTATTTCCAACAAAACCTTGCCGTTCACAATTACTGAGATAGTAATTTAAGCAATCTAGAGTTAGCGAGTTCCACTTTCAGTTCATTGTGCCACACACGATCGAACGCATTATTTAGAAATATCGCAAAAAGGCTAAGCACACTGGGTGCAATTGTTTTCTTAAATTTTTCTGATTTGATACATATTTAATTTCCTTCAAACCCATAAAGGATTAATCACAAGTTAATACAACATTACTAAGGCCTTCTTTACAATACATATTACTTCAATTAAGAAATAGCATAATATTATCACAATGAACACCATCTTTATAAAAAAAAACCATAACAACAACAACAACAACAACAACAACACAACAACAACAACAAACATCAATCATATTACCTTTGGCTGGATTTTATATACATTTTTCACACAGTTTATGATAAAATTCTGTAATTTGATGAACACTAGAATGTCAATATTGAAACCAACATTAGTATTTATATATAAGTGAATTTTCAAGAAAATGGATTGATGAAATATTGTACAACTAAACATACACGTAGCCAACGATACTAGTATCCAATATAGCTATAGCTACTGCGGTGTTTTAACATATTATGGAAATTCCACCATGGTCTATAACTTTATTGATAGATAAAGATTAAGAATATACCAGTACTGTCGTTCAGTAGAAAGTGTATGTCGGATATTGTAGCGTCTGTCCTCAGCTCTACCTTTGGAGTGGCAATGGCTGTAACGTCAATAGTAGAGATGGAAACAAAATGATCATATAATATATTTGATTTATCATTATCGGCCATGCATTTTGGTTCGCGAAGCTCCAGATTTTCACCTATTGCAAAATAAATCAGAGAGAGAAAAAAACTTTTCTATTTCATTTTATTCCTCATTCAGCTTTCATATTATTACTTATATAAAATCTACAAATTAAGAGTTAACACAAAGTACATAACTTAAACAATCAAGGGGAAATACAAAAAAAAAGGAAATATTTTTACCGGGAACAGACATTGAGCGCAAAACGCGGTAATCCGTCTATAACAGAAAAAAAACCCCAGCAATTTAAGCATTTTTATCACATCCGATGACAGCATTTTATCACACCCGATGACAGCATTTTATCACACCCGATGACTGAATTTTATCACACCCGATGACAGCATTTTATCACACCCGATGACAGAATTTTATCATACCCGATGACAGCATTTTATCACACCCGATGACAGCATTTTATCACACCCGATGACAGCATTTTATCACACCCGATGACAGCATTTTATCACACCCGATGACAGCATTTTATCACACCTGATGACAGCATTTTTATCACACCTGATGACAGCATTTTTATCACCATTATTATTCCAGGAAGCGTATGAAAAAACATGAAACTACCTCCTACGACGAAATCGAACTCCCTGTGACGTCAGAATGGATCGCAGAAACACAGCGCCATATCTACGATACAATAGATCGTGGGACTTTCTCTCCTGAGCAATGTCGGCCACCTTCACAATACGACAATTTTGACATATCACAAATACACGGCCCAACGACGAAGTTCAACCCTTTGTTTGACTGTGATTTTGGACCTACATATGATTATGACTCTCAGAAGTACAGATATGCTTCGGGCAACGGGCCGCTGTCCGATTATGACGCGGTTTCTTTGGAAGGGACGAACCATCATCAAAGTTTATCCA
Source organism: Pecten maximus (assembly GCF_902652985.1). NCBI lineage: Eukaryota > Metazoa > Mollusca > Bivalvia > Pectinida > Pectinidae > Pecten > Pecten maximus. Next base: position 23,570,281 of record NC_047031.1, on the reverse strand, counting down.
ATGCCAACGTGAGGTCGTTCGGGTTTGAATCGCAATATATGCCCCCTGTTGATTACAGCTGAATACTGACTGTTGTAATACATAGACTCTTAATAAGTTTTATAAGTGTTATGTTACATTATTTGTAGTAATATGCAAGTGTGTATGAATGTTGGCTTTGTTTTTTTTTTGTCATGTGAGCTATCATATGCTGAAAGTTTGAATGAAATTAAAAAAAAAAAAGTCACATTTTTCTGAAAAATATCTTTTAACTTTTTATCTTTAATACGCGCAGGTTAATTGTAAACATATATTGATTTGTAATAGCTATATACAGGTATATTTACACTTGCAAAGTTTTGTCACTATATAACAATACCAGACCGATTTGTTTACCATTCTTGCATGGAAACATTGACCTTTGAACTTGCGTATGAAAATATGACAGGGTATGGGAACTACTTTCGCCAAACACATGGCTTTGTTTACATTTACAATTTAAGTTACAAAGGGCTATTTTTTATTTGAAATCTAACATGTTTGACAATATTAAATATGATCTATCAAAATGTTTTTATTATTTATGTTAATATCATAATAAAAACAGAACTATTTTTTACCGCGGAAAAAAAGTCTCAATTTGTTGTGAAGCGTCACCATTGGCTGTTCTAATAATTGAATCCTCCCACTGTGTCCGACTTTTATATGATTTTTTTTATTTACAAAGAAAAAATATTGTAATCACAAAGACTGATAGAAACAACATCCGTAAGTGTAAAATATAGGGATTGGATTTCACTTTTATGTTAACCATGCTTTTATGGAGCAATTCATCTAAGAATATATTCTAAATGGGGCGCTAGCGCGCGCCCCATAGAATATATTCTTAGAGGAATTGCTCCATAAAAGCATGGTTAACATAAAAGTGAAATCCAATCCCTATGTAGTAGGCTACTAGTAGCTTTCTTTTGAGAATATCTATTGTTAATAATTTCGCGCTTATTTTGTGCCTGAATTCTAATATCCCAAAAGCAACAAGATTCAAAGTACTGAAAGTATGACATCCTGCTATTGACAATGGTGACACATTTGTGTGAAAATAAGGGTGATATACACCTTTCGACAGAAAATATATACTGGAATCCTGTTAACGACAATGGTGACATAGGAAACAATTACGACACATTCGTGTGAATATAAGATTTATATATACAGTGTACCTTTCGACATATAATTTACATTCATGCCATTTCGTGGTTAGAGTCCAGTTTTGAAAAAGTAGTATGCCTTATAATATTAAATCCAAGTCCCATTTTCATTAACGTTCTTTAACTGAATGAAATTCCTAACCTTTTCCCCATAGGAAAGATATTACCGAATTTAACTTAAAACATCTTCGTTAAGGAACATTGCTTAAATTCTGTGATGACTTCCTCGGAAACATCTCAAGTGAGGAAATATGAATGAAACTGGTCCCTTTGGTTCTAAATGTTAAAGTTTTTTTGGGGGAAAATGTACTCCTTCCGTCCTTTTGACAAAGTGAGTTGCCTCTGTCGTCCTCAAAAGGTTCATCAAAATTCACTCCTGCTGAAGATGTGGAAAGAATACAAGCTGAAAAACAACAGACGAAGCTAAGAATAATTCTAAGAAAGGTGACATAAAGACGAAGTAAATATTTTGTGTGATGAATTTTTCTGTATGTTTCCAAAGTTTCCATACAGAAATATCATGGATCGTCTTCCTCTCAATTCTGCCACTAGGGATGTAGAAGGATATCTGGTATAGTGAAGACTTGGACAATGTAATATTTCCGAATGAAGTGAACGATTTTGCCAACAATTTTATTGGAAAAAGTATTATCTAGAAGTCATATAACCGTCAGAAACAAGTTAACACCCCAGATATATGTCAAAGGTCTACTAAGTATTGAATAAAATGGGGTTAATAAAGTGATCTAGGGGTCATATTCTGGGATTAATTCGATGATCAAGAAGTTGGAAACTGGAATTAATTGAGTGATCTAGGGGTTAGTCCCTGGGGTTAATTGATTGATCTAGCGATCTGACCTTGGGATTAATTGTGTGATCTAGCGGTCAGACCCTGGGATTAATTGTGTGATCTAGGGGGTCAGACCCTGGGATTAGTTTGTGATCTCGGGGTCAGACTCTGGGATTAATTGTGTGATCTCGGCGTCAAACCCTGGGATTAATTGTATGATCTAGCGGCCAGATCCCGGGATTAATTGTGTGATCTTGGGGTCAAACCCTGTGGTTAATTCGGTGATCTAGTGGTCAGACCCTGGGATTAATTGTGTGATCTAGCGGCCAGATCCCGGGATTAATTGTGTGATCTCGGGGTCAGACCCTGGGATTAATTGTGTGATCTAGCGGTCAGACCCTGGGATTAATTGTGTGATCTCGGGATCAGACCCTGGGATTAATTGAGTGATCTAGCGGTCAGACCCTGGGGTTAATTGAGTGATATAGGGGTCAGACCCTGGGGTTAATTCGGTGATCTAGGGGTCAGACCCTGGGATTAATTCGGTGATCTAGGGGTCAGTCCCTGGGATTAATTGAGTTAACGTTGGGTCAAACCCTGGGATTAATTCGGTGATCTAGCGGTCAGACCCTGGGATTAATTTGGTAATCTCGTGGTCAGACCCTGGGATCAATTGTGTGATCTCGGCGTCAAACCCTGGGATTAATTGTAAGATCTAGCGGTCAGAACCTGGGATTAATTGAGTTAACTTTGGGTCAAACCCAGGGCTTAATTCGGTGATCTGTAAATTAGAAACTGGGATAAGTTGAGTGATCTCGGGGTCAGACCCTGGGATTAATTGTGTGATCTCGTGGTCAGACCCGGTGATTAATTGTGTGATCTATGGGTCCGACCCCTTGATTAATTATGTGAGTTAGGGGTCAGGTTTTTAGGATAACTGAGCGATCTAGGTAACAAACCCTGAGATTAATTGTAAGATCTAGCGGTCAGACCCTGGGATTAAATGTGTGATCTTGGGGGTCAAACCCTGGGATTCATTCGGTGATCTAGGGGTCAGACCTTGGGGTTAATTGAGTAATCTAGGGGTCAGACCCGTTGATTAATTGTGTGATCTATGGGTCCGACCCCTTGATTAATTATGTGAGTTACGGGTCAGGTTTTAAGGATGATTGAGTGATCTAGGGTCAGACCCTGGGATTAATTGTGTGATCTAGGGTCAGACCCTGGGATTAATTGAGTGATCTAGGGGTCAGACCCTAGCTGGGATTAATTGAGTGATCTAGCGGTCAGACCCTGGGATTAATTGTGTGATCTAGCGGTCAGACCCTGGGATTAATTGTGTGATCTAGCGGTCAGACCCTGGGATTAATTGTGTGATCTAGCGGTCAGACCCTGGGATTAATTGAGTTAACTTTGGGTCAAACCCAGGGCTTAATTCGGTGATCTATAAATTAGAAACTGTGATAAGTTGAGTGATCTAAGGGTCAGACCCGGGGGTGAAGTTGATTGATCAATGGATCAGACCCTGGGTTTAATTGTGTGATCTAGCGGTCAGACCTTGGGATTAATTATATGTGATTTATAGGGATCATATTCTGTGATTAATTAAGCGATCTAGGGATCAAACTCTGGGATTAATTAAGTGATCTAGGGGTTAGACCCTGCATGGGGTTAACTAAGTGATCTAGCGGGTCAAGCCATGGGATTTATTTAGTGATCTAGCGGGTCAAACCATGGAACGTATTAAGTGAACTAGTGGTCAGACCCTGGGGTTAATTAAGTGATCTCGCGGTCAGACCCTGGGATTAATTAAGTGATCTCGCGGTCAGACCCTGGGGTTAATTAAGTGATGTATTGGTCAGACCCTGGGGTTAATTAAGTGATCTAGGGATCAAACTCTGTGATCAATTAAGTGACCTCGTGGTCAGACCCTGAGATTGATTAAGTGATCCGTGTGAATGGTCAAACCAAAGGGTTCATTTTTCGTTATGGGTCATAGGAACGTGTCGAGCCCCTGTGACATATAGATAACAGGCTTCAATTCCGAGTGTTCATTAAGTTTTTGGCTCGATATATACATTGTAGGTTCGATTAGACGAAGAGGGTGTAATTCAGTTGACTTTTTCATATGAACTGTGATAATTAAGTTCATTGCTTTTGATCAGTCCTTCTTCAATCAATCTAGTCTCTTGATTTCATGAAGTTATGTCGATCCATAAACCAACGAAATTTATTATAGAAGATAATTTTATACTTTATAAAGATTTTACTATAATAAATGCGATATCTTATACACTAGATCGGCATTGCTTTGTGAATAAATGACAACTTTGCTTATCATAGGCGGTGGCTGATATTTCGTCACATAACAGCGAGAAAGACCATCTTAAAACGCTTATAATAGGCCATTACAACATAATACTGTGCTGTATATATTGGACCTTCCCCTGCATGACTGGTACAACGACATCATATTGTGATGTTGCTCCCTCCCCTCTATGGCCGCTAAAATAACGTCACATTGCGACTTTTTCATTAGTTATTAATCCAAAGAAAGTTAGTTTCTTTCTTGTGGAAACTCTCAACTATTATTTTTCTGTCTACTCGATAAGCGGTTTGAAAGTTTCCGGACCGCCAGTCAGCAGGCTGATTTAATTATTAGTTTGCCCGTTGTTGTTATTGCTATGGTGAGCGTACACACAACGTCACTTCCGTAAATAAGGGTGGACGGCTGCTAGAATTTTCCGCTGATTCGACTGGAGTCTTCGCTGCAACATTCCAATTTAAAACACCAAGGTAATTATATATCCTTTGATAAATAGCCTGATGTGTAAATGTGATTCCTCAAATTACTAAAACTACCGTAACATAGGGCATTTACAACGGGCACCTGTTCAGCAGACAGTGACACTAATGTAACCTCGTTCATGTTTCGGTATTTTTTTATAAACATGGCCCCTGGATTATTATGAATATCGAAGTGTCTTTTAGGTCAGTAGTTTACGGTTATTATGTCCGGTTGCATCAAAAATTATCTTCTTGATTAGTCTAGCATCAGTGTTAACGTTTAATGAGACGCTAAGCGGAAGTCAAGTGACGCTTGATTTCCTCAAACTAGGCTATAATTAACCATCCGGTGTGATAATGATTTTGTGTTTCGTCACACCTGTAATTTCATGTTTTCCCTAACTACATAACATATTTAGAACAGCACATTAGCAACAAAATTATAGATCACTTTAGAAATCTTCATCAATATATTCACTGTTCAGACCAGTTTATCTAATTACAGTATGTAATATTAATTAGTCCAGGCTATTGCGAAATACATGTGCATTCATTTGTAAACATGTCCATTTATATTTCGAAATATATTCTAGAGTTTTTGTCTGATTGCATTGCGCATGTCCTGCCCTGTCGTGTCCGTCAGTGGTCAAACCAGTTTATCTCAGATATCAAGTAAAACCAGTAACAAATTCGATACATTTAATATATTTATTAATGGCGTATGTTTTGGCCACAGCTTCCTGACTTTTAATTGGACCGCCGCCCTTCAATAGGTATATGGCAAGTCCCAATCAATCAATCAAACAATCAATCAATGCAAATCAATAATCCATACAAATCAATCAATCAATATTTCATCAAATTATTAAGCTCTGAACCCCGTGATATTTACAGGTAGCTCTGAACTTCAGTATCCATACAATGTTAAATAATATTATTCCAAGTGTTAAAATTCTCAAGCTCTGAACCCCGTGATATTTACCGGTAGCTCTGAACTTTGAATGTCCAATGTCAACGCACTTGTATCACTGTATAACCAAATTGTTATACCACAATTTTATTTCATTGTTTATGTTTATATCTTGTGTACGCGCCATCGCCATATGAATGGCCATTGCTCAACTTACTAGATAAGCAATGGACATTCACCGCCTTCCGTCAGTGGTCAAACCAGTTTATTACAAACATACATCACACGAACATACTCTCCGGACATTCACGAACCACACATACAAAGCACATAACTGACAGCTACCTGTAACACAGCATAGGATACACACTGCGTGACAATCACACGACGAGTACAGAACATTTACCTAACAGCCACAAACACGACGTGGGATACGAACAGCACAAATACAACACAACGAGCAGTAATAAAAGTGATTCAGTTAAAATAACCAAAATTAACAGGGTGCCACATAATCAGTGATTAAAATATCATATTGATAAAATTATTGTATATATATCAATAAAGAACTTTTTTTAGATACTAACAGCATTATATATAACTTAAAAAAATGATTGACCTAGATAAGTTCGAATATTGATGTAGAGACATTAAAACAAAGTGCATACTGATTAAACTTGGAAATGTTTTGTGTAAAGGGTTGCTACATATTGCCTGTAACATTAGCAGGGATTTTCCTACAAAATTACCCGCACATTCCCCTAAAAATATTTTGTGAAAATTCCCAATTTGTCACTGAAAAATTCCCAATAGAAGTCTTTTTTGAATGATTAAGTTCGTTTTATATACAAAGACCTATATAAAGGTAATTTGAAAAAAAAAAATAAAACAGCAACAAATAACAAAATGAAATCAAAAAATAATATAAAGGCAATATTCATCCAAGAAAAACTATATAAATTTCACTATTTTCTGTTTTCCCAATGTCACATTTTGTCGCATAGAAATTCCCAATTCAATGGACCGTGGACTCAGTTGAAATGTAGGAAAATCCCTGAATTGTGGAAAAATGCAACGACCAGATTAGTACAGTCCTCAAACCCAGGATCTCTGACCTCTAAACTCTAAACAGATGCTGTAACCATTTAAACTACCTGGCCACTCCATGTTCAACAAAGCCAGGCCACACAATGTTTAACCAAGCCAGGTCACTCGATGGTTAACCAAGCCAGGTCACTCGATGGTTAACCAAGCCAGGTCACTCGATGGTTAACCAAGCCAGGTCACTCGATGGTTAACCAAGCCTATAGCCACTCAATGTTTAACCTAGCCTGGCCACTCGATGTTTAACCAAGCCAGGTCACTCGATGGTTAACCAAGCCAGGTCACTCGATGTTTAACCAAGCCAGGTCACTCGATGGTTAACAAAGCCAGGTCACTCGATGTTTAACCAAGCCTGGCCATTCGATGGTTAAACAAGCCAGGTCACTAGATGGTTAACCATGCCTGGTCACTCAATGTTTAACCAAGCATGGCCACTCGATGTTTAACCAAGCCTGGTCACTCAATGTTTAACCAAGCCTGGTCACTCGATGGTTAACCAAGCCAGGTCACTCAATGGTTAACCAAGCCTGGCCACTCGATGTTTAACCAAGCCTGGCCACTCGATGTTTAACCAAGCCAGGTCACTCGATGTTTAACCTAGCCTGGTCACTCGATGGTTAACCAAGCCAGGTCACTCGATGGTTAACCAAGCCTGGCCAATCGATGGTTAACCAAGTCTGGCAACTCGATGGTTAACCAAGTCAGGTCACTCGATGGTTAACCAAGCCAGGTCACTCGATGGTTAACCAAGCATATAGCCACTCAATGTTTAACCTAGCCTGGCCACTCGATGTTTAACCAAGCCAGGTCACTCGATGGTTAACCAAGCCAGGTCACTCGATGTTTAACCAAGCCAGGTCACTCGATGGTTAACAAAGCCAGGTCACTCGATGTTTAACCAAGCCTGACCATTCGATGGTTAAACAAGCCAGGTCACTAGATGGTTAACCATGCCTGGTCACTCAATGTTTAACCAAGCATGGCCACTCGATGTTTAACCAAGCCTGGTCACTCAATGTTTAACCAAGCCTGGTCACTCGATGGTTAACCAAGCCAGGTCACTCGATGGTTAACCAAGCCTGGCCACTCGATGTTTAACCAAGCCTGGCCACTCGATGTTTAACCAAGCCAGGTCACTCGATGTTTAACCAAGCCAGGTCACTCGATGGTTAACCAAGCCAGGTCACTCGATGTTTAACCAAGTCTGGTCACTCGATGTTTAACCAAGCCTGGCCACTCGATGTTTAACCAAGCCAGGTCACTCGATGTTTAACCAAGTCTATAGCCACTCGATGGTTAACCAAGCCAGGTCACTCGATGTTTAACCAAGCCTGGCCATTCGATGGTTAACCAAGCCAGGTCACTCGATGGTTAACCAAGCCTGGCCAATCGATGGTTAACCAAGTCTGGCAACTCGATGGTTAACCAAGTCAGGTCACTCGATGGTTAACCAAGCCTGGTCACTAATGGTTAACCAAGCCAGGTCACTCGATGGTTAACCAAGCCAGGTCACTCGATGGTTAACCAAGCCAGGTCACTCGATGTTTAACCAAGTCTGGTCACTCGATGTTTAACCAAGCCTGGCCACTCGATGTTTAACAAGCCTGGCTACCCGATGGTTAACCAAGCCTGGCCACACAATGTTTAACCAAGCCAGGTCACTCAATGTTTAACCAAGCCTATAGCCACTCAATGTTTAACCAAGCCAGGTCACTCGATGGTTAACAAAGCCAGGTCACTCGATGTTTAACCAAGCCAGGTCACTCGATGGTTAACCAAGCCTGGTCACTCAATGTTTAACCAAGCCAGGTCACTCGATGGTTAACAAAGCCAGGTCACTCGATGTTTAACCAAGCCTGGCCATTCGATGGTTAAACAAGCCAGGTCACTCAATGTTTAACTAAAGCCTGGCCACTCGATGATTAACTAAAGCTTGGTCACTCAATGTTTAACTAAAGCTTGGCCACTCAATGTTTAAACAAGCCTGGCCACTCGATGTTTAACCAAGTCTGGTCATTCGATGGTTAACCAAGCCAGGTCACTCGATGGTTAACCAAGCCAGGTCACTTGATGGTTAACCAAGCCAGGTCACTCGATGGTTAACCAAGCCTGGCCACTCGATGGTTAACCAAGCCAGGTCACTTGATGGTTAACCAAGCCAGGTCACTCGATGGTTAACCAAGCCTGGCCACTCGATGGTTAACGAAGTCTGGCCACTCAATGTTTAACCAAGCCTGGCCACTCGATGGTTAACCAAGCCTGGCCACTCATTGTTTAACTAAGCCTGGCCGTTCAATGTTTAACCAAGCCTGGCCACTCGATGGTTAACCAAGCCTGGCCGTTCGATGTTCAACAAAGCCCAGTTCCTTTACATGTTCCTTATAGTTAGACAATATTTATCATCAATTTCAATCCTTATGGTTAAATTCTAAAACTAAAAAGCAAATCTTCCCTAAAAAAATATATTTGATTTTCTACATGAAAAGCATTTTGTCTGTGATGCAATGATTTACATGTGTAAAAACTTAATTACGTCGTATTGTAGACAAAATTATAATTCAGTTGACATATCAGCATTGCCTTGCAGGTTGATTTGTCATGTGATATCAAAATAAAACAGCAATTTACAAATGTAGTTTTAGATAAAAGGGAGACATCCGGTATGTATATTAACCCAAGTTTGAAGACGCGTGCTAGTTAGAAAAGGTACTTTAAACCAATTGGTATTCAGGAAGTCTGGTCGTCTTGTCAAATAATTTGAGCTGTGTATATTGTATTTAGATTTTAACTTTTTATTGATATTTTTTTTTGTTTACACAGATTTAATTGGAACTTCTCGGTGCTGACAACAACAAACAACCATGGAAATATCTGTGGAAAAAATCAACAAGTACATCACATTGGACAACCAGATTCATGAACTGGAGTTAAAAAACACACGGAAGAAGTTTGAAGATCTTCAGAGACGTCTGATAACTCTTCAGGAACAAAACAAAAGCCTGAAAGCTGATTTGGCCAAAAAATCTAAAAAGATGTATGCATATATCCTTCCATTTTTCCCTAGACCAGAAAAAAAAACACTTTTGCAGTGTATTCCTGTTTTCATTTGTAACCTTGCTATTTCATTTTAAGTTTCACAGAAAAAATAACATTATATAGATAAATATCAAATCAGATCAACTATTAAATCAAAACTTAACACATTTTGTTGAAAAATGATAATGGAGCTAAGCAATATTAATGGGATAACTAATAAGCTAGCGAGCCAGAAAGTTTGCTGCGCAAGGGTTTTGCTTTGTTTTGTTAGGTCAACCACAGGGGCATGTCTAGTTTTATGTTACAAAAAATAGTCAGAAATACCTATATATATTGACTATTTTTGTGTCGCCTTTGAAAAAGGAGACATATAGGTATTACTTTTCGGCGTCGTCGGCGTCGTCCGGAAAATGGTTTTCGTGCGATAACTTTAGTAGTTTAGAACGGATTAATTCGAAACTTCATGGGAAGGTTCATTACTATGATAGCTCGGACAAGTTCGATAACCAAAATTATTCGCACCATTTTAAAAGAGTTATGGCCCTTTAATTTTTTGCGAAAATGGTTTCCACTCAATAACTTGAATAATTATTACTGGATTAATTTGAAACTGCATGGGAAGGTTCGTTACCATAATACTGTGGACAAGTTCGTTAACCAAATTTATTCGGACCTTTTTAAAAGAGTTATAGCCCTTTAATTTTTTTTGCGAAAATAGAATGTTCGTTACCATAATACTGTGGACAAGTTTGTTATTGTTTTTTTTTATTCAAGTCCTAGTTTTAAAGAGTTATGGCCCTTTAATTACTGGAATTAATTCAAAATTTCATGGGAAGTCTTTCGCAAGTTTTTAAAAGAGTTATAGCCATTTATTTTTTCAAGTCCTGATTTTAAAGAGTTATGACCCTTTAATTATTCGCATACACAGGCGACACCTCCACTTCCGTGGAATTCTTGTTTGTAATATAAAACTAGACATGCCCCTGTGGGTCAACTGTCGCTGAGCATTTGGCATTGGGCGGTGTCTGTCTGTCTGCCGTCTATTAACATTTGCTTCCAACTGCTATTACCGATAGTAAAAAAGTCCTTAATGGAATTGAACCAAATTTGGTCAGAAAGATCCTTGGGGAAGCTATAGGGAACAGATTTTGCATAAGTGGTGGCTCTGACCCTGTTGGCGCTGGAGGAGTGGGGCCCGATAGGGGAAATTGAGGTATTGTTCTTTAAATCACTGCTAGTCATAAAGTACTGAATTTATTTGAACTAAATTTGGTCAGAAGATCCTTGTGAGAAAGGGAAAGGTAAATCCTTTTAATCGCTGCTTGTTGCAAAGCGCTGAATTGATTTTAACCAAATTTGGCCAGAAACATCCTTGGGGAAAAGAGAACACGTTTTGCATAAATGGTGAATCTGACACCCCCTACTGGGCCTCAACCCTCTGGTCAGGGAGGAGGGGTAGGCTACCCCTCCCCCATGACCAGAGGGGTGAGGTCCAGTGGGAAAATTGAGATTAATCCTTTAAATCCCTACTTATCCTGATTAAGTGAATGAATTTCGATTAAATTTGGTCTTATGCAGTATTCAGCAAGATATTTAATGTTGTACAAACAGAGGTTGTGGTTCTCTTGGGTCTAAAGCCGAATAGGGAAATTGCCTAAAATACTTTTTAAATGGCTGCTATTCCTGAGCAATTTGAAATGATTTCAATGAAATTTAGACTGGAGCATTATTGGGCCAAAAATATCTAATGTTGTATATACAGAGGGGTTTATATGTCCCTTGGGACCAGAGAGAGGGGCCATATATAGGGAAAAACCCTCCTTCTTCCTTCTTGTTGAATGACAGAATTTGGGTTCATATTTGGTTTAAAGTATAGTTATAAGATGAGTAAAAAAGGCAGAAAAATGATTTTAATGTAGCCCCAATTTTATTTTCATTTTTTACTAAGATAACTGAAATAACCAGGGTAGGGATACAGGCACTTTGGCCCTCTTGTTTTGTATTTTTTGATATTTTGATATCCTATTAAACCTCTTAGGTCATGTAAGGATGGCTAGCGCCCCCCCCCCCCCCCCCCCTTGTTTTTGTATCCTTGTCATAGCTAGCACAGAACTGATCCTCACTCAAGCATACTGCTGGAGACCAATTCTCCGTACAAGGACCCGCTTGCACAAAACTTCTTAACTCCATTTTCAATGCTAATTAACTTTGAGTTTATAGAATTTAATATAAATAAATGCTATAAAATTGGATGCTTAAAAAAATTGATTATCCATTTTCAAATCTAAAGTTGAGAACAAACTGATATTTGAGAACTGTCCTTATGCATATATATTGACTCGGGACTCGGGGGAAATCAACAATGGCATTGATGGATTCAAATGAGACTGCATGCATGAATTTGTACACAACCCACTAAAACATGAAATTTTCTCGTTTACAGTTCAATTTCATGATTTCTTAGATTCTAAAATTATCTGCCTTATTGTTTCTAAAAATACAAATTTCAATGAAAAAAACAAGTGTTTTGTGTGACTTCAATACAGCTGTCACTTTCCTGCAGTGTTGTTATTGTCCACGCTATATTATATCATCGTGGGTAATTATTACACGGTTTTCTGTGGTGTGTGTAATTTTAAAGAGGTCTGCCTCCGATTGCTTCATACCGGTATTTATTCTTGTTTTAATTTGTTTATCTGGCAGGGAAGCAGAGAAAGCAGATGTTGACAATCTCAGTAAGGCTATGGAACAGACAGTATTAGCTAAAGGAAAGGATGGATACAAAGAGGAAATGCAAAAAGAAGAGGTAATCTTTTATTTTTTATATACATGTATATCATTTTATTATCTATGTAATGCGGAAATGACATATTTTTTATAACAAATGATTTAGACAAAATAATTGGTTGTTAAACTTAATTATCCTGAATATTGTAGTTCGGTTTGTGTTGTATTAATACACTGATAAGTGTAGCGTGTGATGGATAGCATTTAAAAGTACATTGTACATCAATGCCAGAGCTCTCAAACAGACTATATAGTGACAATGCCAGACAAATGTAAATATATATAAATATACTAAGTGTATATTTGTCAAGTAGTGATAAAGAGAGTAGAGACAAGGAAATTGTTGAATTTTCGAGGCAATCTGCCCCTTTATCAACACAGGTAAATTACAAATGATCACATATAGACATAGGACAGTTCTATATGTAATCGTTTGTAATTTACCTGTGTCTTGATATTAAGGGGTCGATTGTCTAAAAAACTTTACAATTTACTTGTCTGTACTGTTGTTATTACTACTTGACAATTATCTATTTCTAGTAATACGCATCCAACGAACATCTGTTTGTTAGGATCCAGTACCTATATTGGATTATACGATTGTTATTAATTACTAGACCCTATATACTTAAGTATATAAAATAAACATTATATAAAATGAAACGGGGGTTAAGAATACGGGACAAATCCCTGTGCTATTTGTTGGTTATCTGATAGGAAGGTATCATACATGTATTTGTTTGATTGAAGGCAGAATATTTGGAGGCGTTGGCCGCACAGGAAACGACCCATAAATTTCTGACTCAGAATGAGGACGAAATCAAAATGATTGAGGAGAAAACAGCACAAGCAAAGATAGAATTTGAAAAACTGGACAAGTTATGCCAGGAGCATGAAGAAAATATCAGTATGTATACATACAGTTATTGACTTGATATGAAGTGAACTTAGACATTTGTTAACCTATAATTCAAAATTAAATTGAAGATACAGACAAGGAAATCAACATCACTGTGATGTAGGTGTCAACCATCCCGGATTACGTGGGAAGTGCCCGGAAAATCATTAAAATTTCCCCTAAATCCCGATTTGGTACATTTCCCGAATCGGGGTTAAATTTCTCCCGGATTTGAGCAGTCTTCCCTCATAAAACCCCGGAAATCTCAGACACTTTGACCCTGAACTGATTATGTAAACAAAACACCCTTACCACCTGTGTATACGTAGCTGCCCTGGCCTGGGGCTTGGTGAGAGAGGGGACTCGGTCACTGGTCACCATATAATTGACATATGCGTGCCTGTCGACTGGTGTATACATTATAACCCATGTGGCTTCATTTGACATGGTCAATTAATTTTGTGATTACAACTAGGATACATCACTTCAAGAACAAACACTGATACTATCTGTCAACAAGATTTACTCACATGAAAGCCAATAATGCCTTTCTTAATCGTAGCTGTCAGTACTAGCGTTTGTACTGCCGCCATCTTTAATTGGACAATTATATAATATAAAGTCGTAAACTGCCACAAAAATCCGGCTTTCAATTTGAGTCAGAAAAAAATAAAAAGACTTTTTAAGAAGTTTGTTTAATGTCATAATAGAACTACTAGTAAAACAAAAATTAATAAATTACTGTGTAATTATTATTTGAGTAAGGAAGGGAGATAATTTGATAAATACATTTAGAAATATTTCAGAACAAAATTGAAAATAATAAAAAAAAATTCAGGAGATAAGTAGTTGCTTTGTATACTGGTTGCAAATTTCAAGTGACCACATCATTAATAATATAATTCACTAAATACAGTTTTTAAATGAATTTATCTTTTTTTTTTTTTTTTTTTTAAATATTATTATTCTTTAAAATTAACCATTGTTGTCGAATTTGAATATCAAAATGTATAGCCTGAGGTAATTTACACCTGCGCAAGCCCATGAGGAACATCACCTAAAGTAACAAAAATGACGCGATTTTTTTTTCACGCACTTTCTCCTCATTTTGGATGTGGAATGAGGGAGATCTCCCTCATTGGAGGTTTCAGAGGTTGACATGATCACAAAAAATCATAATTATACCATAGTAAATCCACGGGGTTAACACATCAAAACTGTGATACAAGTATAGCATGTGGGTTATTGCATTTGACAGTAACAAGGTATTTCTTAGCTTGCATATTTTTTCATGATTATATAAGTGAAATCATATAGCTCTGCAACACATTATGGCACATTGTAACCTATGCATTCCAATTATACTTCAAAACTTTAATATATTGTTGTAGTATTGAAGCTTTTGTGCCAGGAACATTACTGTCATAAATCTGTGTGCAGATTGAAATGGTGCTCATTTATGCTAAAATCTTTTAAATGTGTTCTTGAGGACCAACAAAAAGAAACAATATATATTTAACCTATTACATACTGGAATGAACACACTGACCTCATATTCAAGGTTACAGGAATCATATCTTCTAAAATATCTAAATTGTTAAGGCCATATGGGCCTCTTGTTTGCATAGCATTGTCACAGGACCTCCTCAAACTGTCCACTTCCAATGTGTGTGAAAAGATCGGCCCATTTATGCACAATAAGTATTTAAATGACAGCTGCACTATTGTTTTCCAGATTCCATCTTCAAGGGAAGCTATGGTAGTACCCTGGAAAACAAACTTGAGGCAGACCTTGACATGTATCTGGGAAAGCAACGTTTAATTGGCATTGCTCATTATAAGTGGACAAATGGACGAGTGTTACTTAAGCATTCTTATTCTCAACTATCAATGGCCACAAAAACCTGGGAGAAAATGAAAACAGTTCCATTTAGGTAACATATCGATCCTATCGTAACAAACTAAGTCGTTGCAAACAATATGAACCCCCTCCTGTGCTTAACATACCCACTGATATTCTGCAATAAGCCTTAAGACAAATTAACTAATGCAAGGTATCTCCATTGCCGGATATCGACTTGACTTCACTGCGCTATGCTACACTTGATCTTAGACCCTGAAATACATTCTCTTTTGATGTATTCTCATTCTTGATTCCATGAAGTTTGATCAAAACTAGTTTAATAATAGGAGACACCGTGTGGCCTAGTGGTAGGACACACGGTTACTTGACAAAAGGGTAGCTATTTGGAGTCCCTGCATGGGTGCTCTGTTACATCCTTGAACAATATACTCTACTTCCGTTGTGTTCCAGTCGACTCAACTGTAATTGAGTATGTGGTAGGGCAGTGTAAGAAATGTACGCTGTTAGAACAAAATGGCAGCTCCGACTGCATGCTCCCAATGGAGTATAGGATTTGGTTTGGTTTGTTTTTGTTTAACGTCCTATTAACAGCCAGGGTCATTTGAGGACGTGCCAGGTTTTGAAGGTGGAAGAAAGTGGGAGTACCCGGAGAAAAACCACCGGCCTACGGTCAGTACCTGGCAACTGCCACAGGGGGCCCCTTATATAGGAAGACATTAGCTAGTTGCTAAAGGCCCAATAACCTCAGCAAATGATTTCTGAATTGCGTTTAGACAGCTGTGTTGCTATGTGATATACCTAGCAGTATATAAACGTACTCCAAAACTTCATTATTATCATTATAATGATGTCGGTAGATTGACGACGTGAAGGAAACGCACAATACCAACAAAAGGTGATATTTCTTCTCTAATTTCGCCTTGAGGAAATGATAGAGGAAACTTTTTAAACTCCCAAGAATATTTAGGCTGATCATCATTCCTCCTTCATGTTTGTAGTACGCGACGAACGTTCTACCCTAAACAAATTATTCACAAGATATAACAACAAATCCTTTCATGGTTCATAGATAATTATTCCTGCCACACAGTGACCTTATTAATATGAATACTTATTTTGCTGTTAACCTTTAGATAAATAACAAAATTTGAATAAATTTCTGAAATTATTTTTCTGCTTCGATGGTGGCCAAACTGCGGAATATTAAAGGACCAGTCCACAAAATTTTTCCATTAAACAATTATTATTGATTTATAATTAACTTCTATCCTTGGCCATTAATGCCCCTGCCATGAAATAGGAGGGTTTGTAGTGTTACCTATGCCCATGCAGTCCCGTCCCGTCCCATCCCGTCCCGTCCTAATCTCAGGAACTGCTGATACAATCCTTACAGACTTTTTCTAGTTTTATTAATAAAAATGTATAATATTTTCTATTTTGTTACATAGTGACACAAACAAGCGATACCAAGAAGCAACCAAAGTGCGGAACAACTTGATCGCGGCCATCTTGAACATTACCAATACTCATTCCTATCTTGATAAAATCAAGTTTCCTTACTTGAGTATTCAAGAAATCCAAACACTACAAAAGGCGACAGATAATATTTACGCAGATATGACCAATCAGGATAGGGTTGAGCATGCATATAAATGCTACGACACAACACTTCAACGGTGTGATGCACTTCTTCAATGGTTTGAAAAGGTAAGTATTTCATCAACTTACTTATACACAAGAATAATTTCTGGTGTCAGAGCCAGAGGAAACTCGGACAAGCTTATCCGTAGCCTGAGTTTCCTCTTAACACCATGTCTGGTGTCAGAGCCAAAGGAAACTGGGGCCAGCTAATCTGTAGCCCGAGTTTCCTTTTAACACAATGTCTGGTGTCAGGGCCAGAGGAAACTCAGGTCTGTTAATCTGTAACCTGAGTTTCCTCTTAACACCATGTCTGGTGTCAGAGCCAGAGAAAACTCGGACCAGCTAATACGTAGCCTGAGTTTCCTCTTAACACAATGTCTGGTGTCAGGGTCAGAAGGAACTCGGACTATCTAATCTGTAGCCTGAGTTTCATCTAAAGACCATGTCTGGTGCATCAGGGCCTAGAGGAAACTCGGGCTAGCTAATCTGTAGCCTGAGTTTCCTCTTAACACCATGTCTGGTGTCAGGGCCATAGGAAACTCGGGCTAGCTAATCTGTAGCCTGAGTTTCCTCTTAACACCATGTCTGGTGTCAGGGCCATAGGAAACTTGGGCTAGCTAATCTGTAGCCTGAGTTTCCTCTTAACACCATGTCTGGTGTCAGGGCCAGAGGAAACTCGGGCCAGCTAATCCATAGCCTGAGTTTCCTCTAAACACTATGTCTGGTGTCAGGGCCAGAGGAAACTCGGACCAGCTAATCTGTAGCCTGAGTTTCCTCTAAACACCATTTCAGGCATCAGGGCTAGAGGAAACTCGGGCCAGCTAATCTGTAGCCTGAGTTTCCTCTAAACACCATGTCTGGTGTCAGGGCCAGAGGAAACTCGGACCAGCTAATACGTAGCCTGAGTTTCCTCTTAACACCATGTCTGGTGTCAGAGCCAGAGGAAACTCGGACCAGCTAATACGTAGCCTGAGTTTCCTCTTAACACAATGTCTGGTATCAGGGTCAGAAGGAACTCGGACCAGCTAATCTGTAGCCTGAGTTTTCTCTAAACACCATGTCTGGTGTCAGAGCCAGAGGAAACTAGGACCAGCTAATCTGTAGCCCGAGTTTCCTCTAAACACCATTTCTGGCATCAGGGCTAGAGGAAACTCGGGCCAGCTAATCTGTAGCCTGAGTTTCCTCTAAACACCATGTCTGGTGTCAGGGCCAGAGGAAACTCGGACCAGCTAATACGTAGCCTGAGTTTCCTCTTAACACCATGTCTGGTGTCAGAGCCAGAGGAAACTCGGACCAGCTAATCTGTAGCCTGAGTTTCCTCTTAACACCATGTCTGGTGTCAGGGCCAGAGGAAACTCGGACCAGCTAATACGTAGCCTGAGTTTCCTCTTAACACCATGTCTGGTGTCAGAGCCAGAGGAAACTCGGACCAGCTAATTTGTAGCCTGAGTTTCCTCTTAACACCATGTCTGGTGTCAGGGCCAGAGGAAACTAGGACCAGCTAATCTGTAGCCTGAGTTTCCTCTTAACACCATGTCTGGTGTCAGAGCCAGAGGAAACTCGGACCAGCTAATCTGTAGCCTGAGTTTCCTCTTAACACCATGTCTGGTGTCAGGGCCAGAGCAAACTCGGGCCAGCTAATTTGTAGCATGAGTTTCCTCTAAACACCATGTCTGGTGTCAGGGCCATAGGAAACTCGGGCTAGCTAATCTGTAGCCTGAGTTTCCTCTTAACACCATGTCTGGTGTCAGGGCCATAGGAAACTTGGGCTAGCTAATTTGTAGCCTGAGTTTCCTCTTAACACCATGTCTGGTGTCAATGCCAGAGGAAACTCGAACCAGCTGATCTGTAGCCTGAGTTTCCTCTTAACACCATGTCTGGTGTCAGAGCCAGAGGAAACTCGGACCAGCTAATCTGTAGCCCGAGTTTCCTCTAAACACCATTTCTGGCATCAGGGCTAGAGGAAACTCGGGCCAGCTAATCTGTAGCCTGAGTTTCCTCTAAACACCATGTCTGGTGTCAGGGCCAGAGGAAACTCGGACCAGCTAATACGTAGCCTGAGTTTCCTCTTAACACCATGTCTGGTGTCAGAGCCAGAGGAAACTCGGACCAGCTAATCTGTAGCCTGAGTTTCCTCTTAACACCATGTCTGGTGTCAGGGCCAGAGGAAACTCGGACCAGCTAATACGTAGCCTGAGTTTCCTCTTAACACCATGTCTGGTGTCAGAGCCAGAGGAAACTCGGACCAGCTAATTTGTAGCCTGAGTTTCCTCTTAACACCATGTCTGGTGTCAGGGCCAGAGGAAACTAGGACCAGCTAATATGTAGCCTGAGTTTCCTCTTAACACCATGTCTGGTGTCAGAGCCAGAGGAAACTCGGACCAGCTAATCTGTAGCCTGAGTTTCCTCTTAACACCATGTCTGGTGTCAGGGCCAGAGCAAACTCGGGCCAGCTAATCTGTAGCCTGAGTTTCCTCTAAACACCATGTCTGGTGTCAGGGCCATAGGAAACTCGGGCTAGCTAATCTGTAGCCTGAGTTTCCTCTTAACACCATGTCTGGTGTCAGGGCCATAGGAAACTTGGGCTAGCTAATTTGTAGCCTGAGTTTCCTCTTAACACCATGTCTGGTGTCAATGCCAGAGGAAACTCGAACCAGCTGATCTGTAGCCTGAGTTTCCTCTTAACACCATGTCTGGTGTCAGAGCCAGAGGAAACTCGGACCAGCTAATCTGTAGCCTGAGTTTCCTCTTAACACCATGACTGGTGTCAGGGCCAGAGGAAACTCGGACCAGCTAATACGTAGCCTGAGTTTCCTCTTAACACCATGTCTGGTGTCAGAGCCAGAGGAAACTCGGACCAGCTAATACGTAGCCTGAGTTTCCTCTTAACACCATGTCTGGTGTCAGAGCCAGAGGAAACTCGGACCAGCTAATCTGTAGCCTGAGTTTCCTCTTAACACCATGTCTGGTGTCAGGGCCAGAGCAAACTCGGGCCAGCTAATCTGTAGCCTGAGTTTCCTCTAAACACCATGTCTGGTGTCAGGGCCAGATGAAAATTCGGACCAGCTAATACGTAGCCTGAGTTTCCTCTTAACACCATGTCTGGTGTCAGGGCCAGTGGAAACTCGGACCAGCTAATACGTAGCCCAAGTGTCCTCTTAACACCATGTCTGGTGTCAGAGCCAGAGGAAACTTGGACCAGATAATCTGTAGCCCGAGTTTCCTCTAAACGCCATGTCTGGTGTCAGGGCCAGAGGAAACTCGGACCAGCTAATACGTAGCCCAAGTTTCCTCTAAACGGCATGTCTGGTGTCAGGGCCAGAGGAAACTCGGACCAGCTAATCCGTAGTCGGGCCGGCTGGGATCATCCATGTGTCAAGTCTCAAACCCTTTGTTCATTTAAGGTATGGCACGTTTAATTAATGTTTGTGAATAAAATTACAGACAATCACTTCAAAAATAAACACTTATAATGACTGACAATGATTTACTCACATAAAAATGATGAATGTGGAAACATAATACTGACAGCAACAAGACATTTCTATCGACCGCCATCTTTGACTGGGTAATTGTAAAAGAGCGAGAAGCCACTATTAAGTATTCAGTTCCAGATTTTTTATATCATGTTTAGATAGAGGGAGTTGATTAAAAAAATAGATAAATGAGAAAGATATCTTAATAAGATAGAGAAAAAAAAACATTGAGAAGTTAAATGATTAAAACAATCATTAGTTAAGACCAAAACTAAAAATTAAAAAAAAAAAAAAAAAAAAAAATACAGTAATATTGCATATCAAAAGCATGTACTGCAGCAGTAGGTATAGGCCTATATGTAACTGCTTTGAATCAGATACTGATCATTAAAAATGCATGACAAAATCACTTTTTTTTCTTAATATCACTTACCTTATGGCATCTAGATGTGTATTTTAAAATATTTAATTCTTAATTATGATTATTTTTCCATACTATGTTTGGATCATTATTTATTATTATTTCTAATACTTCTTTACATACATTTTATTTATTAATTTCATGTAGGTTATCAACGACACAATAGAGATGGACATGAAATTAAATAAGGAGCAAGTTGAAGAGACTCAGAAACATCTGAGGGCCGAGAGGATGAGACTGATGAAGGAATTGGCTGACCAACACCAAATAGCGTTTGATGTGGACCAATCAGGTAATTATGTCTGAAGTCTTAACTAAGGCATTGGCTACCTACTTATAACATTAATAATACTTTTTATAATACTAGCTGAATTAATGTTTTCATCATTCCCATTCATTTTAATTGAGTCGTCTGTTCAAAGGTCAAGGTAAGTGGGTCAAAGGTCAAGGCCAAGGATCTCTCAACTAGTAGGTATTTGCTTTGACAACATGATCAATCTATATATTCCAACAAGTTATTTGACCAAATTCAATGTCATTACTGCAAATCTGTTAAACATGGCAGTTTGTCAATTAGAGGCACAGTTTGTTGTATCCAAACAAAAGTTGACTTGATTAAGCATCAAGGTCAATTCAATTCAGGTCAAGGTCCTCGAAATCATTGTTTTTGTATCACATAGCATGTAAACATTATGGTAGGACATTATAAAGTAGTCTTAAGGATAAATGTAGTCAATATTAATTGATCTTTGGTCAATATACCTCAGAGTATGTCAGCTGCCAACGTGAATTTCTACCTCGAAATTGAAGCAGCTGTACTAGGTGCTGCTCCGTGATCATTGAGGATACCAGCTAGGCATATGTTTGATTAATATTAATTTTCAATGAAGAGATATAATGTTTTATTATTAGTCCCCTGCCGTTTGAAAAACGGGGGGACTATAGGTTTACCCTCCGTCCATCTGTCTGTCTGTCACGCAATAGTTGTCCGGACAACTCCCTCTAAAGTACTACTCCGATTTTAATGAAACTTGGTATACATGATCAGTATAACATGTAGTTGTGCATCCCACATTTTTTTCTTCGAAAAACCAATTTTCAAAATGGCCGCCAACTTCTCATTGGTTGAGATTTGTCCTGACAACTCCTCTTAAAGTACTACTCAGATTTTAACAAAACTTGGTATACATGATCAGTATAACATGTAGTTGTGCATCCCACATTTTTTTTCTTCAAAAAATTATTTTTCAAAATGGCTGCCGGCTTCTCATTGGTTGAGGCTTGTCCGGACAACTCCTCCTAAAGTACTATGATTTTAACGAAACTTGATATTCATGATCAGTATAACATGTAGTTGTGCATCCCACATTTTTTTTCTTCAAAAAATTATTTTTCAAAATGGCTGCCGGCTTCTCATTGGTTGAGGCTTGTCCGGACAACTCATCCTAAAGTACTAGGATTTTAACGAAACTTGGTATTCATGATCAGTATAACATGTAGTTGTGCATCCTACATTTTTTTTTCTTCGAAATTTTTTTTTTCAAAATGGCCGCCAACTTCTCATTGGTGGAGGCGTGTCCGGACAATCCGAAAGTACTACTCCGTTTTTAACAAAACTTGGTATACGTGATCAGTATAACACATAGTTTAAAAAATGGGAAATAAATAGTTGCACTCCTGGTTCAGGCAGGGGACTTTGTATTGCTGTTGCAATACTATCCATCCTTGTTCTATTACTGCCATTGAGATATAACAAAGCCTACTAATATTTTGTTTTAACTCGCTTTTCTTTTAATTTTATTTGAAAATAAAAATCAATATTTGATTCAAGCTGCCATATATGTACTGATAGAACTTGAATTATAACTCTTTTTTCATCCACTGTGAGAATGTTGATTTCCCAAAATTACTTCTAATGCTTTAATATGTTACTTTAAGCTTTTGAGATGGGAGGTATGTATTTAGCACAAGCTTTTGTAGACATATTTCTGATAGCAAACCTTTTTTCATATTAATTGTCGTTTGTGCATTTCATATTAATATCATAGATCTTAAGGAGTTTCTAAATACTTCTTGCAATCAGCTAATACAATCAAAATTCTTTTTCTTTTAGATTTTGTTTCCCTTCATTTATTCATTTATTTATTTGTTGTTTGTTTTTATTTTGTTGTTGTAATTTGTATTTTTTTAATTAGATTTTGAAAATTAAAAAAAAATCTTATAATAGAAACAGCCATTTCTATAGAAAAGTGAATTTCTTGTATACTTGTATACTCCCTTCCCAGTTGTCTAGTATAATTGACAAGGTTTTGGGTACTCCCTTTCCTGTTATCTTGTTAACTGACAAGTTTTGTTACTCCATTGCCTGTTATCTAGTTAACTGACAAGTCTGGTTACTCCCTTCCCTGTTATCTAGTTAACTGACAAGTTTGTTTCCTCCCTTCCCTGTTATCTAGTTAACTGATAAGTCTGGTTACTCCCTTCCCTGTTATCTAGTTAACTGACAAGTCTGGTTAATCCCTTTCCTGTTATCTAGTTAACTGACAAGTCTGGTTAATGCCTTCCCTGTTATCTAATTAACTGACAGGTTTGTTTCCTCCCTTCCCTGTTATCTAGTTAACTGATAAGTCTGGTTACTCCCTTCCCTGATATCTAGTTAACTGACAAGTTTGTTTCCTCCCTTCCCTGTTATCTAGTTAACTGATAAGTCTGGTTACTCCCTTCCCTGATATCTAGTTAACTGACAGGTTTGTTTCCTCCCTTCCCTGATATCTAGTTAACTGACAAGTTTTGTTACTCCCTTCCCTGATATCTAGTTAACTGACAAGTTTGTTTCCTCCCTTCCCTGTTATCTAGTTAACTGATAAGTCTGGTTACTCCCTTCCCTGTTATCTAGTTAACTGACAAGTCTGGTTAATCCCTTTTCTGTTATCTAGTTAACTGACAAGTCTGGTTAATGCCTTCCCTGTTATCTAGTTAACTGACAGGTTTGTTTCCTCCCTTCCCTGTTATCTAGTTAACTGACAAGTCTGGTTACTCCCTTCCCTGTTATCTAGTTAACTGACAAGTTTGTTTCC
This sequence comes from Pecten maximus, assembly GCF_902652985.1. NCBI lineage: Eukaryota > Metazoa > Mollusca > Bivalvia > Pectinida > Pectinidae > Pecten > Pecten maximus. The sequence goes on along the minus strand of NC_047031.1, from coordinate 23,546,303 downwards.
TCCCTTCCCTGTTATCTAGTTAACTGACAAGTTTGTTTCCTCCCTTCCCTGATATCTAGTTAACTGACAAGTTTGGTTACTCCCTTCCCTGTTATCTAGTTAACTGACAAGTTTGTTTCCTCCCTTCCCTGTTATCTAGTTAACTGACACGTTTGGTTTCTCCCTTCCCTGTTATCTAGTTAACTGACCAGTTTGGTTACTCCCTTCCCTGATATGTAGTTAACTGACAGGTTTGTTTCCTCCCTTCCCTGATATCTAGTTAACTGACAAGTTTTGTTACTCCCTTCCCTGTTATCTAGTTAACTGACAAGTCTGGTTACTGCCTTCCCTGTTATCTAGTTAACTGACAAGTCTGGTTACTGCCTTCCCTGTTATCTAGTTAACTGACAAGTCTGGTTACTCCCTTCCCTGTTATCTAGTTAACTGACAAGTTTGGTTACTCCCTTCCCTGTTATCTAGTTAACTGACAAGGTTGGTTACTCCCTTTCCTGTTATCTAGTTAACTGACAAGTCTGGTTACTCCCTTCCCTGTTATCTAGTTAACTGACAGGTTTGTTTCCTCCCTTCCCTGTTATCTAGTTAACTGACAAGTTTGTTTCCTCCCTTCCCTGTTATCTAGTTAACTGACAAGTCTGGTTAATCCCTTCCCTGTTATCTAGTTAACTGACAAGTTTTGTTACTCCCTCCCCTGTTATCTAGTTAACTGACAAGTTTGGTTACTCCCTTCCCTGTTATCTAGTTAACTGACAAGTTCAGTTACTCCCTTCCCTGTTATCTAGTTAACTGCCAATTTTGTTTCCTTCCTTCCCTGTTATCTAGTTAACTGACAAGTTTGGTTACTGCCTTCCCTGTTATCTAGTTAACTGACAAGTTTTGTTACTGCCTTCCCTGTTATCTAGTTAACTGACAGGTTTGTTTCCTCCCTTCCCTGTTATCTAGTTAACTGACAAGTTTGGTTACTCCCCTTCCCTTTTATCTAGTTAACTGACAAGTTTGGTTACTCCCTTCACTGTTATCTAGTTAACTGACAAGTTTGTTTCCTCCCTTCCCTGTTATCTAGTTAACTGACAAGTTTAGTTACTCCCTTCACTGTTATCTAGTTAACTGATAAGTTTGTTTCCTCCCTTCCCTGTTATCTAGTTAACTGACAGGTTTGTTTCCTCCCTTCCCTGTTATCTAGTTAACTGACAAGTTTGTTTCCTCCCTTCCCTGTTATCTAGTTAACTGACAAGTTTGTTTCCTCCCTTCCCTGTTATCTAGTTAACTGACAGGTTTGTTTCCTCCCTTCCCTGTTATCTAGTTACCTGTCAAGTTTGTTTCCTCCTTTCCCTGTTATCTAGTTAACTGTCAAGTTTGTTTCCTCCTTTCCCTGTTATCTAGTTAACTGACAGGTTTGTTTCCTCCCTTCCCTGTTATCTAGTTAACTGACAAGTCGGGTGAATCCCTTCCCTGTTATCTAGTTAACTGACAAGTTTGCTTACTTCCTTCCCTGTTATCTAGTTAACTGACAAGTTTGTTTCCTCCCTTCCCTGTTATCTAGTTAACTGACAAGTTTGTTTCCTCCCTTCCCTGTTATCTAGTTAACTGACAAGTTTGTTTCCTCCCTTCCCTGTTATCTAGTTAACTGACAAGTCGGGTTAATCCCTTCCCTGTTATCCAGTTAACTGACAAGTTTGGTTACTTCCTTCCCTGTTATCTAGTTAACTGACAAGTCTGGTTACTCCCTTCCCTGTTATCTAGTTAACTGACAGGTTTGTTTCCTCCCTTCCCTGTTATCTAGTTAACTGACAAGTTTGTTTCCTCCCTTCCCTGTTATCTAGTTAACTGACAAGTCTGGTTACTTCCTTCCCTGTTATCTAGTTAACTGACAAGTTTGTTTCCTCCCTTCCCTGTTATCTAGTTAACTAACAAGTTTGGTTACTTCCTTCCCTGTTATCTAGTTAACTGACAAGTTTTGTTACTCCCTTCCCTGTTATCTAGTTAACTGACAGGTTTGTTTCCTCCCTTCCCTGTTATCTAGTTAACTGACAAGTTTGTTTCCTCCCTTCCCTGTTATCTAGTTAACTGACAAGTTTGTTTCCTCCCTTCCCTGTTATCTAGTTAACTAACAAGTCTGGTTACTGCCTTCCCTGTTATCTAGTTAACTGACAAGTTTGTTTCCTCCCTTCCCTGTTATCTAGTTAACTGACAAGTCTGGTTACTTCCTTCCCTGTTATCTAGTTAACTGACAAGTTTGTTTCCTCCCTTCCCTGTTATCTAGTTAACTGACAAGTTTGGTTACTTCCTTCCCTGTTATCTAGTTAACTGACAAGTTTTGTTACTCCCTTCCCTGTTATCTAGTTAACTGACAAGTTTGGTTACTCCATTCCCTGCTATCTAGTTAACTGATAAGTTTGGTTACTCCCTTCCCTGTTATCTAGTTAACTGACAAGTTTGGTTACTGTCTTCCCTGTTATCTAGTTAACTGACAAGTTTGTTTCCTCCCTTCCCTGTTATCTAGTTAACTGACAAGTCTGGTTACTCCCTTCCCTGTTATCTAGTTAACTGAAAAGTTTGTTTCCTCCCTTCCCTGTTATCTAGTTAACTGACAAGTCTGGTTACTCCCTTCCCTGTTATCTAGTTAACTGACAAGTTTGGTTACTTCCTTCCCTGTTATCTAGTTAACTGACAAGTTTGTTTCCTCCCTTCCCTGTTATCTAGTTAACTGACAAGTTTGTTTCCTCCCTTCCCTGTTATCTAGTTAACTGACAAGTCGGGTTAATCCCTTCCCTGTTATCCAGTTAACTGACAAGTCTGGTTACTCCCTTCCCTGTTATCTAGTTAACTGACAGGTTTGTTTCCTCCCTTCCCTGTTATCTAGTTAACTGACAAGTTTGTTTCCTCCCTTCCCTGTTATCTAGTTAACTGACAAGTTTGGTTACTCCATTCCCTGCTATCTAGTTAAGTGAAAAGTTTGGTTACTCCCTTCCCTGTTATCTAGTTAACTGACAAGTTTGGTTACTGTCTTCCCTGTTATCTAGTTAACTGACAAGTTTTGTTACTCCCTTCCCTGTTATCTAGTTAACTGACAAGTTTGGTTACTGTCTTCCCTGTTATCTAGTTAACTGACAAGTTTGTTTCCTCCCTTCCCTGTTATCTAGTTAACTGACAAGTCTGGTTACTCCCTTCCCTGTTATCTAGTTAACTGACAAGTTTGTTTCCTCCCTTCCCTGTTATCTAGTTAACTGACAAGTCTGGTTACTCCCTTCCCTGTTATCTAGTTAACTGACAAGTCGGGTTACTCCCTTCCCTGTTATCTTGTTAACTGACAGGTTTGTTTCCTTCCTTCCCTGTTATTTAGTTAACTGACAAGTCGGGTTACTCCCTTCCCTGTTATCTAGTTAACTGACAAGTTTTGTTACTCCCTTCCCTGTTATTTAGTTAACTGACAAGTTTGGTTACTCCCTTCCCTGTTATCTAGTTAACTGACAAGTCTGGTTACTCCCTTCCCTGTTATCTAGTTAACTGACAAGTTTGTTTCCCCCTTCCCTGTTATCTAGTTAACTGACAAGTTTGTTTCCTCCCTTCCCTGTTATCTAGTTAACTGACAAGTCTGGTTACTGCCTTTCCTGTTATCTAGTTAACTGACAAGTTTGTTTCCTCCCTTCCCTGTTATCTAGTTAACTGACAAGTCTGGTTACTGCCTTTCCTGTTATCTAGTTAACTGACAAGTCTGGTTTCTCCCTTCCCTGTTATCTAGTTAACTGACAAGTCTGGTTACTGCCTTCCCTGTTATCTAGTTAACTGACAAGTTTGTTTCCTCCCTTCCCTGTTATCTAGTTAACTGACAAGTCTGGTTACTTCCTTCCCTGTTATCTAGTTAACTGACAAGTTTGTTTCCTCCCTTCCCTGTTATCTAGTTAACTGACAAGTTTGGTTACTTCCTTCCCTGTTATCTAGTTAACTGACAAGTTTTGTTACTCCCTTCCCTGTTATCTAGTTAACTGACAAGTTTGGTTACTCCATTCCCTGCTATCTAGTTAACTGATAAGTTTGGTTACTCCCTTCCCTGTTATCTAGTTAACTGACAAGTTTGGTTACTGTCTTCCCTGTTATCTAGTTAACTGACAAGTTTGTTTCCTCCCTTCCCTGTTATCTAGTTAACTGACAAGTCTGGTTACTCCCTTCCCTGTTATCTAGTTAACTGAAAAGTTTGTTTCCTCCCTTCCCTGTTATCTAGTTAACTGACAAGTCTGGTTACTCCCTTCCCTGTTATCTAGTTAACTGACAAGTTTGGTTACTTCCTTCCCTGTTATCTAGTTAACTGACAAGTTTGTTTCCTCCCTTCCCTGTTATCTAGTTAACTGACAAGTTTGTTTCCTCCCTTCCCTGTTATCTAGTTAACTGACAAGTCGGGTTACTCCCTTCCCTGTTATCCAGTTAACTGACAAGTCTGGTTACTCCCTTCCCTGTTATCTAGTTAACTGACAGGTTTGTTTCCTCCCTTCCCTGTTATCTAGTTAACTGACAAGTTTGTTTCCTCCCTTCCCTGTTATCTAGTTAACTGACAAGTTTGGTTACTCCATTCCCTGCTATCTAGTTAAGTGAAAAGTTTGGTTACTCCCTTCCCTGTTATCTAGTTAACTGACAAGTTTGGTTACTGTCTTCCCTGTTATCTAGTTAACTGACAAGTTTTGTTACTCCCTTCCCTGTTATCTAGTTAACTGACAAGTTTGGTTACTGTCTTCCCTGTTATCTAGTTAACTGACAAGTTTGTTTCCTCCCTTCCCTGTTATCTAGTTAACTGACAAGTCTGGTTACTCCCTTCCCTGTTATCTAGTTAACTGACAAGTTTGTTTCCTCCCTTCCCTGTTATCTAGTTAACTGACAAGTCTGGTTACTCCCTTCCCTGTTATCTAGTTAACTGACAAGTCGGGTTACTCCCTTCCCTGTTATCTTGTTAACTGACAGGTTTGTTTCCTTCCTTCCCTGTTATTTAGTTAACTGACAAGTCGGGTTACTCCCTTCCCTGTTATCTAGTTAACTGACAAGTTTTGTTACTCCCTTCCCTGTTATTTAGTTAACTGACAAGTTTGGTTACTCCCTTCCCTGATATCTAGTTAACTGACAAGTCTGGTTACTCCCTTCCCTGTTATCTAGTTAACTGACAAGTTTGTTTCCCCCTTCCCTGTTATCTAGTTAACTGACAAGTTTGTTTCCTCCCTTCCCTGTTATCTAGTTAACTGACAAGTCTGGTTACTGCCTTTCCTGTTATCTAGTTAACTGACAAGTTTGTTTCCTCCCTTCCCTGTTATCTAGTTAACTGACAAGTCTGGTTACTGCCTTTCCTGTTATCTAGTTAACTGACAAGTCTGGTTTCTCACTTCCCTGTTATCTAGTTAACTGATAAGTCTGGTTACTGCCTTCCCTGTTATCTAGTTAACTGACAAGTTTGTTTCCTCCCTTCCCTGTTATCTAGTTAACTGACAAGTCTGGTTACTGCCTTCCCTGTTATCTAGTTAACTGACAAGTTTGTTTCCCCCTTCCCTAATATCTAGTTAACTGACAAGTTTGTTTCCTCCCTTCCCTGTTATCTAGTTAACTGACAAGTCTGGTTACTGCCTTTCCTGTTATCTAGTTAACTGACAAGTTTGTTTCCTCCCTTCCCTGTTATCTAGTTAACTGACAAGTCTGGTTACTGCCTTTCCTGTTATCTAGTTAACTGACAAGTCTGGTTTCTCCCTTCCCTGTTATCTAGTTAACTGACAAGTCTGGTTACTGCCTTCCCTGTTATCTAGTTAACTGACAAGTCTGGTTACTTCCTTCCCTGTTATCTAGTTAACTGACAAGTTTGGTTACTTCCTTCCCTGTTATCTAGTTAACTGACAAGTTTTGTTACTCCCTTCCCTGTTATCTAGTTAACTGACAAGTTTGGTTACTCCATTCCCTGCTATCTAGTTAACTGATAAGTTTGGTTACTCCCTTCCCTGTTATCTAGTTAACTGACAAGTTTGGTTACTGTCTTCCCTGTTATCTAGTTAACTGACAAGTTTGTTTCCTCCCTTCCCTGTTATCTAGTTAACTGACAAGTCTGGTTACTCCCTTCCCTGTTATCTAGTTAACTGAAAAGTTTGTTTCCTCCCTTCCCTGTTATCTAGTTAACTGACAAGTCTGGTTACTCCCTTCCCTGTTATCTAGTTAACTGACAAGTTTGGTTACTTCCTTCCCTGTTATCTAGTTAACTGACAAGTCTGGTTACTGCCTTTCCTGTTATCTAGTTAACTGACAAGTTTGTTTCCTCCCTTCCCTGTTATCTAGTTAACTGACAAGTCTGGTTACTGCCTTTCCTGTTATCTAGTTAACTGACAAGTCTGGTTTCTCACTTCCCTGTTATCTAGTTAACTGACAAGTCTGGTTACTGCCTTCCCTGTTATCTAGTTAACTGACAAGTTTGTTTCCTCCCTTCCCTGTTATCTAGTTAACTGACAAGTCTGGTTACTGCCTTCCCTGTTATCTAGTTAACTGACAAGTTTGTTTCCCCCTTCCCTAATATCTAGTTAACTGACAAGTTTGTTTCCTCCCTTCCCTGTTATCTAGTTAACTGACAAGTCTGGTTACTGCCTTTCCTGTTATCTAGTTAACTGACAAGTTTGTTTCCTCCCTTCCCTGTTATCTAGTTAACTGACAAGTCTGGTTACTGCCTTTCCTGTTATCTAGTTAACTGACAAGTCTGGTTTCTCCCTTCCCTGTTATCTAGTTAACTGACAAGTCTGGTTACTGCCTTCCCTGTTATCTAGTTAACTGACAAGTCTGGTTACTTCCTTCCCTGTTATCTAGTTAACTGACAAGTTTGGTTACTTCCTTCCCTGTTATCTAGTTAACTGACAAGTTTTGTTACTCCCTTCCCTGTTATCTAGTTAACTGACAAGTTTGGTTACTCCCTTCCCTGTTATCTAGTTAACTGATAAGTTTGGTTACTCCCTTCCCTGTTATCTAGTTAACTGACAAGTTTGGTTACTGTCTTCCCTGTTATCTAGTTAACTGACAAGTTTGTTTCCTCCCTTCCCTGTTATCTAGTTAACTGACAAGTCTGGTTACTCCCTTCCCTGTTATCTAGTTAACTGACAAGTTTGTTTCCTCCCTTCCCTGTTATCTAGTTAACTGACAAGTCTGGTTACTCCCTTCCCTGTTATCTAGTTAACTGACAAGTTTGGTTACTTCCTTCCCTGTTATCTAGTTAACTGACAAGTTTGTTTCCTCCCTTCCCTGTTATCTAGTTAACTGACAAGTTTGTTTCCTCCCTTCCCTGTTATCTAGTTAACTGACAAGTCGGGTTAATCCCTTCCCTGTTATCCAGTTAACTGACAAGTCTGGTTACTCCCTTCCCTGTTATCTAGTTAACTGACAGGTTTGTTTCCTCCCTTCCCTGTTATCTAGTTAACTGACAAGTTTGTTTCCTCCCTTCCCTGTTATCTAGTTAACTGACAAGTTTGGTTACTCCATTCCCTGCTATCTAGTTAAGTGAAAAGTTTGGTTACTCCCTTCCCTGTTATCTAGTTAACTGACAAGTTTGGTTACTGTCTTCCCTGTTATCTAGTTAACTGACAAGTTTTGTTACTCCCTTCCCTGTTATCTAGTTAACTGACAAGTTTGGTTACTGTCTTCCCTGTTATCTAGTTAACTGACAAGTTTGTTTCCTCCCTTCCCTGTTATCTAGTTAACTGACAAGTCGGGTTACTCCCTTCCCTGTTATCTTGTTAACTGACAGGTTTGTTTCCTTCCTTCCCTGTTATTTAGTTAACTGACAAGTCGGGTTACTCCCTTCCCTGTTATCTAGTTAACTGACAAGTTTTGTTACTCCCTTCCCTGTTATTTAGTTAACTGACAAGTTTGGTTACTCCCTTCCCTGATATCTAGTTAACTGACAAGTCTGGTTACTCCCTTCCCTGTTATCTAGTTAACTGACAAGTTTGTTTCCCCCTTCCCTGTTATCTAGTTAACTGACAAGTTTGTTTCCTCCCTTCCCTGTTATCTAGTTAACTGACAAGTCTGGTTACTGCCTTTCCTGTTATCTAGTTAACTGACAAGTTTGTTTCCTCCCTTCCCTGTTATCTAGTTAACTGACAAGTCTGGTTACTGCCTTTCCTGTTATCTAGTTAACTGACAAGTCTGGTTTCTCACTTCCCTGTTATCTAGTTAACTGACAAGTCTGGTTACTGCCTTCCCTGTTATCTAGTTAACTGACAAGTTTGTTTCCTCCCTTCCCTGTTATCTAGTTAACTGACAAGTCTGGTTACTGCCTTCCCTGTTATCTAGTTAACTGACAAGTTTGTTTCCCCCTTCCCTAATATCTAGTTAACTGACAAGTTTGTTTCCTCCCTTCCCTGTTATCTAGTTAACTGACAAGTCTGGTAACTGCCTTTCCTGTTATCTAGTTAACTGACAAGTTTGTTTCCTCCCTTCCCTGTTATCTAGTTAACTGACAAGTCTGGTTACTGCCTTTCCTGTTATCTAGTTAACTGACAAGTCTGGTTTCTCCCTTCCCTGTTATCTAGTTAACTGACAAGTCTGGTTACTGCCTTCCCTGTTATCTAGTTAACTGACAAGTTTGTTTCCTCCCTTCCCTGTTATCTAGTTAACTGACAAGTCTGGTTACTTCCTTCCCTGTTATCTAGTTAACTGACAAGTTTGTTTCCTCCCTTCCCTGTTATCTAGTTAACTAACAAGTTTGGTTACTTCCTTCCCTGTTATCTAGTTAACTGACAAGTTTTGTTACTCCCTTCCCTGTTATCTAGTTAACTGACAGGTTTGTTTCCTCCCTTCCGTGTTATCTAGTTAACTGACAAGTTTGTTTCCTCCCTTCCCTGTTATCTAGTTAACTGACAAGTTTGTTTCCTCCCTTCCCTGTTATCTAGTTAACTAACAAGTCTGGTTACTGCCTTCCCTGTTATCTAGTTAACTGACAAGTTTGTTTCCTCCCTTCCCTGTTATCTAGTTAACTGACAAGTTTGGTTACTGTCTTCCCTGTTATCTAGTTAACTGACAAGTTTGTTTCCTCCCTTCCCTGTTATCTAGTTAACTGACAAGTCTGGTTACTCCCTTCCCTGTTATCTAGTTAACTGACAAGTTTGTTTCCTCCCTTCCCTGTTATCTAGTTAACTGACAAGTCTGGTTACTCCCTTCCCTGTTATCTTGTTAACTGACAGGTTTGTTTCCTCCCTTCCCTGTTATCTAGTTAACTGACAAGTCGGGTTACTCCCTTCCCTGTTATCTAGTTAACTGACAAGTTTTGTTACTGCCTTCCCTGTTATCTAGTTAACTGACAAGTCTGGTTACTGCCTTCCCTGTTATCTAGTTAACTGACAAGTTTGTTTCCTCCCTTCCTTGTTATCTAGTTAACTGACAAGTTTGGTTACTTCATTCCCTGTTATCTAGTTAACTGACAAGTTTTGTTACTCCCTTCCCTGTTATCTAGTTAACTGACAAGTCGGGTTAATCCCTTCCCTGTTATCCAGTTAAATGACAAGTTTGGTTACTTCCTTCCCTGTTATCTAGTTAACTGACAAGTCTGGTTACTCCCTTCACTGTTATCTAGTTAACTGACAAGTTTGTTTCCTCCCTTCCCTGTTATCTAGTTAACTGACAAGTTTGTTTCCTCCCTTCCCTGTTATCTAGTTAACTGACAAGTTTGTTTCCTCCCTTCCCTGTTATCTAGTTAACTGACAAATTTGGTTACTCCCTCCCCTGTTGTCTAGTTAACTGACAAGTTCGGTACTCCCTTTCCTGTTATCTAGTTAGTTAATTGACAAGTTTTGTTACTCCCTTGCCTGTTATGTAGTTAACTGACAACTTGTGCTACTGCCATCCATGTTGTCTAGTTAACTGACAAGTTTTGTTACTCCCTCCCCTGTTGTCTAGTTAGTTAACTAACAAGTTTGGTTACTCCCTTTCCTGTTATCTAGTTAACTGACAAGTTTTGTTACTCCCTTCCCTGTTATCTAGTTAACTTACAAGTTTGTTTCCTCCCTTCCCTGTTATCTAGTTAACTGACAAGTTTGGTTACTCCATTTCCTGTTATCTAGTTAACTGACAAGTTTGGTTACTCCCTTCCCTGTTATCTAGTTAACTGACAAGTTTGTTTCCTCCCTTCCCTGTTATCTAGTTAACTGACAAGTCTGGTTACTGCCTTCCCTGTTATCTAGTTAACTGACAAGTTTGTTTCCTCCCTTCCTTGTTATCTAGTTAACTGACAAGTCTGGTTACTTCCTTCCCTGTTATCTAGTTAACTGACAAGTTTGTTTCCTCCCTTCCCTGTTATCTAGTTAACTGACAAGTTTGGTTACTTCATTCCCTGTTATCTAGTTAACTGACAAGTTTTGTTACTCCCTTCCCTGTTATCTAGTTAACTGACAAGTCGGGTTAATCCCTTCCCTGTTATCCAGTTAACTGACAAGTTTGGTTACTTCCTTCCCTGTTATCTAGTTAACTGACAAGTCTGGTTACTCCCTTCACTGTTATCTAGTTAACTGACAAGTTTCTTTCCTCCCTTCCCTGTTATCTAGTTAACTGACAAGTTTGTTTCCTCCCTTCCCTGTTATCTAGTTAACTGACAAGTTTGTTTCCTCCCTTCCCTGTTATCTAGTTAACTGACAAATTTGGTTACTCCCTCCCCTGTTGTCTAGTTAACTGACAAGTCTGGTTACTCCCTTCCCTGTTATCTTGTTAACTGACAGGTTTGTTTCCTCCCTTCCCTGTTATCTAGTTAACTGACAAGTCGGGTTACTCCCTTCCCTGTTATCTAGTTAACTGACAAGTTTTGTTACTGCCTTCCCTGTTATCTAGTTAACTGACAAGTCTGGTTACTGCCTTCCCTGTTATCTAGTTAACTGACAAGTTTGTTTCCTCCCTTCCTTGTTATCTAGTTAACTGACAAGTTTGGTTACTTCATTCCCTGTTATCTAGTTAACTGACAAGTTTTGTTACTCCCTTCCCTGTTATCTAGTTAACTGACAAGTCGGGTTAATCCCTTCCCTGTTATCCAGTTAACTGACAAGTTTGGTTACTTCCTTCCCTGTTATCTAGTTAACTGACAAGTCTGGTTACTCCCTTCACTGTTATCTAGTTAACTGACAAGTTTGTTTCCTCCCTTCCCTGTTATCTAGTTAACTGACAAGTTTGTTTCCTCCCTTCCCTGTTATCTAGTTAACTGACAAGTTTGTTTCCTCCCTTCCCTGTTATCTAGTTAACTGACAAATTTGGTTACTCCCTCCCCTGTTGTCTAGTTAACTGACAAGTTCGGTACTCCCTTTCCTGTTATCTAGTTAGTTAATTGACAAGTTTTGTTACTCCCTTGCCTGTTATGTAGTTAACTGACAACTTGTGCTACTGCCATCCATGTTGTCTAGTTAACTGACAAGTTTTGTTACTCCCTCCCCTGTTGTCTAGTTAGTTAACTAACAAGTTTGGTTACTCCCTTTCCTGTTATCTAGTTAACTGACAAGTTTTGTTACTCCCTTCCCTGTTATCTAGTTAACTTACAAGTTTGTTTCCTCCCTTCCCTGTTATCTAGTTAACTGACAAGTTTGGTTACTCCATTTCCTGTTATCTAGTTAACTGACAAGTTTGGTTACTCCCTTCCCTGTTATCTAGTTAACTGACAAGTTTGTTTCCTCCCTTCCCTGTTATCTAGTTAACTGACAAGTCTGGTTACTGCCTTCCCTGTTATCTAGTTAACTGACAAGTTTGTTTCCTCCCTTCCTTGTTATCTAGTTAACTGACAAGTCTGGTTACTTCCTTCCCTGTTATCTAGTTAACTGACAAGTTTGTTTCCTCCCTTCCCTGTTATCTAGTTAACTGACAAGTTTGGTTACTTCATTCCCTGTTATCTAGTTAACTGACAAGTTTTGTTACTCCCTTCCCTGTTATCTAGTTAACTGACAAGTCGGGTTAATCCCTTCCCTGTTATCCAGTTAACTGACAAGTTTGGTTACTTCCTTCCCTGTTATCTAGTTAACTGACAAGTCTGGTTACTCCCTTCACTGTTATCTAGTTAACTGACAAGTTTCTTTCCTCCCTTCCCTGTTATCTAGTTAACTGACAAGTTTGTTTCCTCCCTTCCCTGTTATCTAGTTAACTGACAAGTTTGTTTCCTCCCTTCCCTGTTATCTAGTTAACTGACAAATTTGGTTACTCCCTCCCCTGTTGTCTAGTTAACTGACAAGTTCGGTACTCCCTTTCCTGTTATCTAGTTAGTTAATTGACAAGTTTTGTTACTCCCTTGCCTGTTATGTAGTTAACTGACAACTTGTGCTACTGCCATCCATGTTGTCTAGTTAACTGACAAGTTTTGTTACTCCCTCCCCTGTTGTCTAGTTAACTTACAAGTTTGTTTCCTCCCTTCCCTGTTATCTAGTTAACTGACAAGTTTGGTTACTCCATTTCCTGTTATCTAGTTAACTGACAAGTTTGGTTACTCCCTTCCCTGTTATCTAGTTAACTGACAGGTTTGTTTCCTCCCTTCCCTGTTATCTAGTTAACTGACAAGTTTGTTTCCTCCCTTCCCTGTTATCTAGTTAACTGACAAGTTTGGTTACTCCATTCCCTGTTATCTAGTTAACTGATAAGTTTGGTTACTCCCTTCCCTGTTATCTAGTTAACTGACAAGTTTGGTTACTGTCTTCCCTGTTATCTAGTTAACTGACAAGTCTGGTTACTCCCTTCCCTGTTATCTAGTTAACTGACAAGTTTGGTTACTGTCTTCCCTGTTATCTAGTTAACTGACAAGTTTGTTTCCTCCCTTCCCTGTTATCTAGTTAACTGACAAGTCTGGTTACTCCCTTCCCTGTTATCTAGTTAACTGACAAGTTTGTTTCCTCCCTTCCCTGTTATCTAGTTAACTGACAAGTTTGGTTACTCCATTCCCTGTTATCTAGTTAACTGATAAGTTTGGTTACTCCCTTCCCTGTTATCTAGTTAACTGACAAGTTTGGTTACTGTCTTCCCTGTTATCTAGTTAACTGACAAGTTTTGTTACTCCCTTCCCTGTTATCTAGTTAACTGACAAGTTTGGTTACTGTCTTCCCTGTTATCTAGTTAACTGACAAGTTCGTTTCCTCCCTTCCCTGTTATCTAGTTAACTGACAAGTCTGGTTACTCCCTTCCCTGTTATCTAGTTAACTGACAAGTTTGTTTCCTCCCTTCCCTGTTATCTAGTTAACTGACAAGTTTGGTTACTCCCTTCCCTGTTATCTAGTTAACTGACAAGTCGGGTTACTCCCTTCCCTGTTATCTAGTTAACTGACAGGTTTGTTTCCTCCCTTCCCTGTTATCTAGTTAACTGACAAGTCGGGTTACTCCCTTCCCTGTTATCTAGTTAACTGACAAGTTTTGTTACTGCCTTCCCTGTTATCTAGTTAACTGACAGGTTTGTTTCCTCCCTTCCCTGATATCTAGTTAACTGACAAGTCTGGTTACTCCCTTTCCTGTTATCTAGTTAACTCACAAGTTTTGTTTCCTCCCTTCCCTGTTATCTAGTTAACTGACAAGTCTGGTTACTCCCTTCACTGTTATCTAGTTAACTGACAAGTTTGTTTCCTCTCTTCCCTGTTATCTAGTTAACTGACAAGTCTGGTTACTCCCTTCACTGTTATCTAGTTAACTGACAAGTTTGTTTCCTCCCTTCCCTGTTATCTAGTTAACTGATAAGTCTGGTTACTCCCTTCCCTGTTATCTAGTTAACTGTCAAGTCTGGTTACTCCCTTCCCTGTTATCTAGTTAACTGTCAAGTCTGGTTACTCTCTTCCCTGTTATCTAGTTAACTGACAAGTTTGTTTCCTCCCTTCCCTGTTATCTAGTTAACTGACAAGTTTAGTTACTCCCTTCCCTGTTATCTAGTTAACTGACAACTCTGGTTACTGCCTTTCCTGTTATCTAGTTAACTGACAAGTCTGGTTTCTCCCTTCCCTGTTATCTAGTTAACTGACAAGTCTGGTTACTCCCTTCCCTGTTATCTAGTTAACTGACAAGTTTGGTCACTGCCTTCACTGTTATCTTGTTAACTGACAAGTTTGTTTCCTCCCTTGAATTCCCTGTTATCTAGTTAACTGACAAGTTTATTTACTCCCTTCCCTGTTATCTAGTTAACTGACAAGTTTGTTTCCTCCCTTCCATGTTATCTAGTTAACTGATAAGTCTGGTTACTCCCTTCACTGTTATCTAGTTAACTGACAGGTTTGTTTCCTCCCTTCCCTGTTATCTAGTTAACTGACAAGTCGGGTTAATCCCTTCCCTGTTATCTAGTTAACTGACAAGTTTGGTTACTCCCTTCCCTGTTATCTAGTTAACTGACAAGTCGGGTTAATCCCTTCCCTGTTATCTAGTTAACTGACAAGTTTGTTTCCTCCCTTCCCTGTTATCTAGTTAACTGACAAGTCTGGTTACTCCCTTCCCTGTTATCTAGTTAACTGACAAGTCTGGTTACTCCCTTCCCTGTTATTTAGTTAACTGACAAGTTTGGTTAATCCCTTCACTGTTATCTAGTTAACTGACAGGTTTGTTTCCTCCCTTCCCTGTTATCTAGTTAACTGACAAGTCGGGTTAATCCCTTCCCTGTTATCTAGTTAACTGACAAGTTTGGTTACTCCCTTCACTGTTATCTAGTTAACTGACAAGTCTGGTTAATGCCTTCCCTGTTATCTAGTTAACTGACAAGTTTGTTTCCTCCCTTCCCTGTTATCTAGTTAACTGACAAGTTTGGTTACTCCCTTCCCTGTTATCTAGTTAACTGAGAGGTTTGTTTCCTCCCTTCCCTGTTATCTAGTTAACTGACAAGTTTGTTTCCTCCCTTCCCTGTTATCTAGTTAACTGACAAGTTTGGTTACTTCCTTCCCTGTTATCTAGTTAACTAACAAGTTTGGTTACTTCCTTCCCTGTTATCTAGTTAACTGACAAGTTTTTTTTCTCCCTTCCCTGTTATCTAGTTAACTGACAGGTTTGTTTCCTCCCTTCCCTGTTATCTAGTTACCTGTCAAGTTTGTTTCCTCCCTGTTATCTAGTTAACTGTCAAGTTTGTTTCCTCCTTTCCCTGTTATCTAGTTAACTGACAGGTTTGTTTCCTCCCTTCCCTGTTATCTAGTTAACTGACAAGTCGGGTTAATCCCTTCCCTGTTATCTAGTTAACTGACAAGTTTGGTTACTTCCTTCCCTGTTATCTAGTTAACTGACAAGTTTGTTTCCTCCCTTCCCTGTTATCTAGTTAACTGACAAGTTTGTTTCCTCCCTTCCCTGTTATCTAGTTAACTGACAAGTTTGTTTCCTCCCTTCCCTGTTATCTAGTTAACTGACAAGTCTGGTTACTCTCTTCCCTGTTATCTAGTTAACTGACAAGTCAGGTTTCTCCCTTCCCTGTTATCTAGTTAACTGACAAGTCTGGTTAATGCCTTCCCTGTTATCTAGTTAACTGACAAGTCTGGTTAATGCCTTCCCTGTTATCTAGTTAACTGACAAGTTTGTTTCCTCCCTTCCCTGTTATCTAGTTAACTGACAAGTCTGGTTACTCCCTTCCCTGTTATCTAGTTAACTGACAAGTCTGGTTACTCCCTTCCCTGTTATCTAGTTAACTGACAAGTCGGGTTAATCCCTTCCCTGTTATCTAGTTAACTGACAAGTTTGGTTACTCCCTTCACTGTTATCTAGTTAACTGACAAGTTTGTTTCCTCCCTTCCCTGTTATCTAGTTAACTGACAAGTCTGGTTACTCCCTTCCCTGTTATCTAGTTAACTGACAAGTCGGGTTAATCCCTTCCCTGTTATCTAGTTAACTGACAAGTTTGGTTACTTCCTTCCTTACCATAACATACATGGTGTGACAATAATTCAGATGCAAATATGGAGGAAAGTTAGATGATAAGGATAACAAAAAAAAATTATTCTCATCCTAAACGCCTGCATTTTTTCTCTATTCATCTTTTGTTTGTTAGAAAACATTAAAATTTGTATTCAAGTTAATTCTGAGATGATATCTCGAAGCCTGAGTATCATATGGAGTTTATAAAACACATGTAGATAGAAAATGCACCATCACTAATACCGTGTATAAATAAATACAGAGGATGTTCTCGTCTGAAAGGGGATTAATTACTACTTCTTTACTTTCGAGCCAATTTAAAATTTGAGATGTTTTTTTAATGTCACATTTAGTTTCAAGGAAAGGTTTTAAACTATGGGAACTATATTTTGATTTTACAGAGCCAAAGAAAGATGATCAAGAACAGGGTATGCAGGGATTGGACGTTAAACCTGCCGGTGATCTGGTGAGTGATATTACTTCAGCTCACATGCTGTAGGTATATAACTACATAGGTATTATACACACATATGCAATCAATATATATATATATAGAGAGAGTGAAAGGAAATATAAACTAAACATATAGATTTGTTAGATTGTTTTGATGAATTTACAATCCATAGAACAAAAGCAAATATAAATAAAATTGATAGATTTGTGAAACTGTAATTATAGATTCACAATCAATGGAGCAAGTCAAAGGAAATATGAACAAAATTTATAGATTTGTTTCACTATAACTAGCAATCCAAAAATAGATAAAATAAAAGCAATTTCGAACAACATGTATAGATTTGCATTCACCATTTAAAACATACGAGGATGATTAAAGACCAGGCGTTCCAGGATAGTAAGCATCTTCTGTTTCATCAACAACAACCACCAAGTAAATCTAGGTCACATTCGCAGTGTGATTGGTCCCTTTCTGATGGAGATGGAAATTATTCATTTCAATTTTCAAACAAAACTTGACATCAAAATCACAAGATGATGATGATGATGATGCAAACAATGTACGTTAATATATCTTATAACTATGTTAATTTCAGTGATGATCAGTGTACCCATCCAAATCCATTATTTCAGTGTGTGAAAGAAAATGTGTGTGTGGATCTTTATGTAATGTACATAAAAAACTTTGGAAAAATAAAAAAAAAAAATATTTGAAAAAAAATCACATTTTAAATTTATCAAAATTTTATTTTGATGCTTAAATGCCAGAGTTATGAAGCTGACTTCTTCAATTTATCAATCTAAATCAAACAATTGAACAACATCGCATATTCATCAAAAACAGGTATGTAGTAATGTCAATAAAACTTTGATTTAATTCTCAATATCATTTATTTCATTCTCAACATTATTGTTTAATTCTCAACATTCTAAACCAATATTTCCTAAGGTTTTCATAGATTTATTTACAAGGTTAATGGTTTAACTATATTTATATCTATTTTTAAACCTCCATTATACATCTGAAAGAGGCTGAGAGTGTCTGATTTCTGTCTTCAGGAGCAAGAGAATACCTCGGCCCCTGTACAAAGAAAAATTGCTGATTTACCATCACAGGACCAAATCTTTGGTAAGTCACGGTTTTACTTTTAGAAAAAGATTTGTTTTTTCTTTTAAATCCAGGATTTCGCTTATATAGAAATGTTGCATGGAATATCTTAACAAAGGTTAATTCTGGTTAGGTCAGAAATTTGGAACTTTTGTTTTGTTTTTCTTCACAATCTAATACCATTGTCTAAGTCCATGTCAAACCTCACAAAAAAAGCTAGAGTTGTTTGTGTTTTTTATCAGGTGATATGGAGATGATAAAAAAGATGCATGACGAAAGGATAGATGAATACCAGAAAGTTGTAAACTTGAACAAAGCTCGTGTGGACCAGGGATTGGAGGAGAAACTGGCTGAAAGACGTCAAAAAAGAAAGATGCAAGAGGCATCCTGATTGGTTGAAAATATGTAATAAATATTAGACTACAAGACGTCAAAGAAGAATGATGCAACAGGCATCCTGATTGGTTGAAAATATATAATAAATATTAGACTGCAAGATGTCAAAGAAGAACGATGCAACAGGCATCCTGATTGGTTGAAAATTATATGAGACACACAGTTACTGGGTATTGAGATTTACTCTTGGCAATTGAAAAAAAACAATGGTAGACATAAATGTAGAAAATGTAGTTATGAACAAAATACAAAAAATGATCTGTGTCATCGTTGTGTATAAAACATCATAATTGCATTATTTTCATTAGTCAAAACTCATCATGAATACTTTGAGTCGATTACACAAGAAAATAATTAATGATGTAATACGTACAGCTTATAAATTAATTAATCTTCACAATTATTTGTTTTCATGGTTCTATCATTGACATTTCTTTTCATAATTGAATGTTCTCTTAAATATATGAAAAGGGACCATTACATATTTCTGATGTTATTGAGTGAAAACATATTCATATTTAAATATAAGAAGATTGATTTGTTTAAAAGCATTTCTCTGGTGAAATTAAGGCATCTTATTGTAATTAAATTTGCTAATTTATCAAGTGCTATTGAATTTAATTGAATTCTCAAACATTATTGAATTCCCAAACATTATTGAATTATTTGATACATTATCAAATGTTAGAATCATGTTATGATCTTGGTGACGTTAATAGCCTCATGTTGATGATGATGATGATGATGATGATGATGCACTTGATAAGCGATGTGATGAACAATTATTCAAATTATAATCCCTAGCAAGCTGAAATAACATGTCAAAAAAAAATTAAAAAAATACAAAGACAATGATGAACAATGTCAATGTTATGGTAAACCATGCTTATCAGAATCATCAGTTCATTATGTTACCTTCAATGAAGGAAACTGGATTATTCGTTTAAGCCTTGGTCCACATAACAGCAATACAATTAATCTAGTATCAAAAAGCTAGTCTACTAGCTGGCTATACAGCCTATATAGTGCATACAGTCTTAACTACATTTCAATCAAATTTTTGTTTCGCAGAAATAGCCTTTATGTGACGAACTTTATTTCTATAAAACATTCTAAAATAAATGAAATGATATATAAAAATGTTTATTACTTAGAACAACGTTTGTAACAAGTGTTTTTATTGGTCACTTAATTGTCTCCATCATTATACAAGTATTACAGTTTCCTGTGAAATATTTGGCCGAATAATTGATCAATTGACAGTTACAACTGTTTCTCTCTTTAATTCCAAATAAGAATACTTTATATAACTTAAAGTGTCTAACTTTATTAGGTATAACTTTAAATTTCTTGTAGATATTTTTAAAGAAATCTGAGATACGTGACTGCTTCTGTTTTTATTAATGATTATATCACATGTATCATATAAAGGGTAAAGGATGATTTGTTGTGTGAGACCTATAAGATGATTTGTTCCCAATGAGTTTCCCCCCTTATGATTCAGTTAGGAGATTATAGATTGAACTGTGTTATCATATATATTAGGAAATTCCTACTGACCAAAGAGGTACGACTGACAGAGTGATCTCCCTTGACAAAGCTTTTGAGAGTAAAATGCTGCCATCGGCTATTTTATCATCTCAAATTGTTGATCTGCCTTCTGAAGTGTGTTGACTGAACATACCAAGCTTTTCAAGGACCATGTTATAGGAAAACAATACATTTACCCCAATCGTCTAGCTCTTCATAAGGGAATATTTTTGATAAAAATTAATGGTTTTGATTTTTTTGTGTTGTGTGCAGCATGTGAAATTCTATAACTATAGTGACTGTAGACTTAATGAAACATGTATTAAAATGTAAATGTACGTATTTTAGAGGTGGTTTTATGTTTTGATAAATTTCGTGCTTTCAATAATGTACATTAAACGTATGACTTCCCAAAGTTATATTTCTAATGCATTAATATGTTGATCAAATTGAATTTATTGCCTCTAAAATAAATGTATTTACAGTATTTTTATATACAAGGTATCAGAGTCTGATAAACTGTTCCGTCCAGGGTAGAAAATTATAGAACAGCAGTGTAGATTACTCTAGGCTATTTACTATTTTAGAACAACAATACAAACAGATTGCTTATTTTTAATGTTTATGTCTGATTTGAATTTTCTTGTTGTTTGTAATAGAATAATTGTTTTTAAATTTCACTTGTTTAAATATGATCATATATTGCACTGATTTTTCTATAGTCATTTGTGTAATTAATTCACTGAAAAACAGAAAGAAAAATTTTCTGTAATTAATTCACAGAAAAACAGAAAGTCAAATGTACAAACCTAAGTATAATCATCAGAGTAGATGTGAGAATGTATTGTCCTGTACCAAAGCATCTTTTTATATAAGTTTAACAAAGTGTCCATGATTTCATCAATGAATCTAGGAATTCAATTGTAACAGTCAAATGGACTATAACTGTAAAAATCAATAATGGAAAATATTATCAGGCGTAATATTTTATTTTTTTTTAAATATCCTAAAACTACATATAACACTTTCCCTTAATTACGAAAATTAAGTGTCAGCAGCAGTGTTTAGGAAATACCGCGACTAGCGCAACACAATTTGGTAGGTCCTACAACAATGCATGTGTTGCCGCTCGTTAGCTCGTAAGCTTGTGACTCCTTTCGGCTTTCTGCGTGTGGCATTCTTTACGAACATCAACTGAGGTAAAACACTTTTAAAACTTGGAATTAAATATTCGTGAATACATTTTTATGGTATAGATCTGATCGTACATCGCTATATCTTAACATGATTTTACTCTTTATAGGAATAAATCACCGTTTAATGATTATGAAACTATTATAGTCAAGTTAAGTAAGATTAGTAATTACAATAGAAATTGTACTGTATACACAAACACCGTTGATACAAATTTCAGCCTTTTACGAATATATGTTCATGTACAGAAGATGTATATGAAAGTTTCGAATTCGGCTCAACCTTACATTTTTCAAAACAGTATAATGCATTTTGGATATAACGAAATATGTACTCTCGTCCCATGTAATTCATTATTAACGAGATTTATTGTGCTTTTTTTCTGCCTGAACTCTACTTTTGGTGACAAGAGTTTTTAATTAGATAGTAACATAAACCTGTTAATCATGTTTGACTTAGTAACCAAGGTTACGATATATCCATCTGACTCATCTCTAAGAATGTATATGATAATCGGACATTATGTGCTCAATATCAATGTCAACACCTAAATGTGATATATCTTTACATAAGTATTTTATTTTAGAAGATTTTACAACTTTTTTTTCCAAATATACATTCAATTTAAGTAACATGACTTCTGAAATATGTATTTTATATTGTTGGTAGTCTATTCTTATACTGTATACAGTCAAGTGTATAACCAATCGGTATGTTATATGGTAGACTTTTTATTTTGTGTGTAATTTTAGTAATATATTTGCATTTTATTAACAAAATAAAATCATTCCAACAAAACTGTAAATCTAGATTTTGTGTTATGGAATGTCTGTTATCCCCTGTACACTGTCCATTTCTATGTACCATTTTTTTCCAGCATTAAAGGTAACATCTACTGTTCTGTATACTTTGTTGTCAAGGTATTTGCGGTAATTCATACCAGTGTTTCTATTCTTACTGATTTTTCTACTGTGGTAGTTTAATCATTTGTTATTAGTAAAAGCATTTTCTGTGGAAACAGGTTTTTTTTTTTTTTTTTTTGTCTTCAATTTTAGCTCACCTGGCCCAAATGGCCATCCGGCGTCTGCTATCAGTCCGTCCGTCGTCCATCATCATTTGCTTCTAATTGCTACTATTCAAAAAGTCCTAAGATTTGAACAAAATTTGATCAGAAACATCCTTGAAGGAAGGGGAACTAGTGGGATCTTGCATAAATGTTTGCTGTGAGGCGGGGCCCAATAAGGGATATAGAAGCAAATCCTTTCAATCGTTACTAGTCATAATTACTGAATAGATTTGAACCAGATTTGGTCAGAAACATCCTTGGGGGAAGGGAAACAGATTTGCAAAAATGGTAGTTGTTACTCCCCTCTGGGGCCTGAGGGACAGGGCCCAATAATGGACAGAGAAGCAAATCCTTAAATCGCTCTTAAAGTACTATATGGATTTAAACCAAATTTTGTCAGAAACATCCTTGGGGGAAGAGTCTCAGGAACAGATTTTGCATAAATGGTGGCATTATTGGGAAAGGAGGATCAGATGTTGTATAAATCGAGGGGTATGGGTCGCTTGGGGCTGTGGTGAGGAGGCTTTACACACCCTTATACTATTGTAGTATACATACTCTGTAGCAAGTATAGTGGCACTGTTGGCCATGGCGGCCATCTTGGATTTCGGACCGACCCGAAAAATAACAACACTTGGTCTGGACCATCTAAGGAACATTTCAGATAAGTTAGAGCTGAACCCCACTGGTGGAACTTGAGAAAAAGTTTGAAATAGGTGTTGTTCAGGAAAACCATGATTGCACAATCATGTTACAAAATGGCCGTCGTGGTTGCCATGTCATTGCATGTCAAAGTTTTTACAAGGCTGAAAAATAACAATACTTTGTTGGCTCTCCTTCTTTAACATCCTCACCAATTTCAAGCTCGATGGCACCAGTGGAACTGGATATCGAAGAAGTTTGAAATGTGTTTTTCAAGATGGCTGCCACGGCGGCCATCATGGATTTTGGATTAACCCAAAAAATAATATATCTTGGTCAGAACCATCTCAAGATCATTTCAGGAAAGTTTCAGCTCAATCCCACAGTTGGAATTTGAGAAAAAGTTTGAAATGTGAAACAGAGCTTACAGAAGCACCGAGAGTTTCAGAGTAAAAACACAGTTCACAGAAGTACTGAGAGTTTTAGAGTAAAAACACAGCTTACAGAAGTACTGAGAGTTTTAGAGTTAAAACACAGCTTATAGAAGTACTGAGAGTTTTAGAGTGGAATGCCTTCGATGGAGCAACAAGTCGAGTAGACTTGGTCTGTTTCTCTGTACTCCTATATAACAAACGCCAAAGATAAATTATAAAGTTGGAATATCTTTATTAGTCTGTAAATGAATCACACGTGTCTTTGTTCCACAAAATATATAAAAAAAGACAAAACTGACTAAATGGCAAACATAAAACAATATTCACACATCGGTATCGAGAGGAAAAAAGAGAAACTATTTTGACACAATATGCTTCGGGAAAATGACATTGTCAGTCATGTTAAATCTAGGAGTTCAGTATAATCTACATAAAAATGTCAACATTTTAATCTCAAATTTGCTCAAATGCTTGAGAACAAAAAGTATTCGCATTTAATAATGGGTGTATAAATAGAGAAGGACTGTCTTCTGTTGACATACTAAATAATTAATAAATAATGAGGATGGAGTATCAACATCTGGATTCTGTAGTTTTATTAGCAGGTTGACATGTTTCGGCTAGCTAGGCTAGCCGTCATCAGAACCGGGACGTTGGTTCTCTCGCCCTAATTCAGGGAACTTTATTATCACTAAATAATTGTTAGTATATACATATCTAAAACAGAATTGATTGAAAACAGAAGTAAAGTAATTGCATTGTTTTCTCGTACATTAAATTTACATTCTCATTCAGAATCATGAGAGTTCTTCGATGAAATCCAGCATTTCTATACAAATATAATGCATTTACAACATTTCCATCTGGACATTCTGTGAGACAAAACCTCTTGGTCACTTTATTCTGTCTAATGAGACTGCCTACATGCCACAATGGTTAACTTCCATGTATCACACATGGTCTGTATCAAAACGAAAGGCAAATTAAGATGTATCATTATGTAACAGTAGAACAAAAATATTAAATATTAATGCTGATGTAGCTCAGTATAGGAAGAAGTTACGACTAGAACGTGTAAAGGGTAACCTGATTAAACGGTTAATGCTGATGTAGGTCACTGATGGGCAGGCATTCCGACTTGGTTCTCACAAGAGTGCTATCATTGTCTGGTAGCACAACAAATACGAAAAATTTATAATCTGTATACACGCCCATTCGATCATTGATAATATATGATTACACGCACTCAGTCATGACATGCTACGATCGTCTGGATTTTCCTGAGTCTCCAGCCTCATTTACATAATTTCATGATTACACTATGATTGTTCTGTCAAATCGGATGTTCTACGAGAACTTTGGACACAGACCGGAGAAGTATTAACAATATACATCGTATGTATCGACCTCCTGCTTTCATGTCCAACACATCTTTTTAAGTCAAGTTCTGGGTCAGGATGTTTGTATGTTAATCATTAATACATGTGCCGGGCTGACACAAACTAGATTTGACGATACAGAAATTTCAGATATTCAGAAATAAATGAAATGAAATAAATAATACATGAAAACAAAGTAGAGGTAAACAGATAAAAGATTGCCAACATATCTAAGTTAACATTTTGAAAGTGTATACGCTATCTTACACCTTACACTGGTGATCTCTGATATAATTCTCTCTCTGATAAAAGTCTGTCGGTGAGCGATTTCCTATGGTTGTGAATTCCATGGATGAAGTGCTGTAAACTGAAACAGGTATAGCTCATAATGACTCGATGATAACAAAATAACCAGCAACAAAATACAATTTTGACGCAAAAAAAAAAACACCAACCAGATAATGCTTACTCGTTTATGCTCAAAACGAAGCTGAATATAATTGACAAACATTTAAACAATGACCGGATATCATTCCATTTCTTATAACTTTCATTAACATTTATCACTTTCATGTATTTTAACATTTTCCTTTGTGGCATTACACATATAAAACTACTAATGTGCATCGCACTAATATCAGACCCTGGTTACGTTAATTTTCCTTAACATCAGAAAATTCTGTAACCAAACATTTTCCATAACAAAGCATCATTTGATTCGAAGGGAGAATCTCGGCTTAGAAACTTTCCTTACATTCTGTAATCCTTTCATATGGAACAAAAACACTACTGTTACAGAGTTTCCTTAAGCTAAATAGATGAAACTGGGGTCTGCAGGTCCAGTGTCATCAAGGTAAATAATTAATAATTTCAAACAATACTGTAACAACACCATATATATTCCTTGTGTAATACTGTGAATTTTGCTCTCCAACACATCTCTAATTTATGATAAGTAGCAAAAAGGTGTAAATAAAGATTATAACTTTAGTAAAAAGGTATGGCATCACCAGACTAGTATTAACACTAAATCCTGACACATAATACTGATATCGTGAGATGTTGTACTTACTAATTTTCATGTATATATATATATAATCACATCCAGCTTCTGTTAAGGATGATTTTGATTTTGTGAATTTATGTATGGCAAATTATCGGGCAAAATGTGTTTTTCTAATCTACTTCTCCAACACTAGAATTAAGAACTTTATGAATCCTGTTCACTCATTCACACAAAATGTTCTTAGTTTTACCACTTACTAAATATACGCTAAAACTTTATAAGTTGAAGTATAGAGATCTAGATTACGTTCTAGCTATATAAAACCAATGATATAATAACACTATTTTTTACAATTTTGTAACCTAATTTGTATGGTTTGACTGAATTACAAGGACATCTTATTTACAGCTTATCACACACACAAAACACGGGAATAAATTAAAAAAAACACACACACACTTTGAAAGAGATGGGATAATGGAACTAATATTTGTATTTCTTTGTTGCAGAGAAGTCTTAAATGTTTCATTTGAAGAAATTTCTGTGTTAACTAAATACAGAACAAACCGACTGCAAACTGTGATTAAATTTAGATATAAATATCTATAAAGTATTGAATCTTACTTTTCGTCAACAAAAGTAAAATACATTAAAAAAAGTGAATCAGAAACTGCATGTCATACGCTGAGTTGTGATATATATATTACAAAGACACTCTATCAAGTTCAGAAGTACATCAAGCAAAAATAAAACGACACAAAAATAATAAAAATAATAAAATATCAATAAACTAAATAAAAAATAATCCCGATTTGACACATATAACGTGGGATACTAGGAAAATGTGTGTACAATTAAAATCCTATCACATTGGGTTTTCCATCCTCCACGGAACAACCCCTGTTCCCTTAACTACAAAAGTTCCTGATTGTTAACGAATACATATATTAAATAAGGAATTATATTGTTACGGTCACAAAATACATGTTATTGTTGGTGAGTGAGATAGCTGGCCCCTACTTGTTTTGTTCTGAAAGCATATATATTACTGTATATCTGTTTCTTACATACAATACACTCAGTTACCATCAAGATGGATTTTTTCAATAATTAAAATATTCATCATTTTCCAAGTAGTTTGCTGCAAAAATATATTTTTTTCTAAAATCCTGAAATCTTTTCAAGGTATCGTCAATCTACTTTAGCGATATATAGAACACTTAAAAAATAGCAACTGTTACAGTATATCTAACAACTCACTTTCAGGGACGAATCTCATCAATTACATGTAGCCAATAGATATCAATATTTTTACAAAAACAGAAATGGACTGCGTCACTAAACTGACTCAATAAATATGAAAGAATCTTTGGAAAAAATAGACATTACATTGCTCGCTTGCTTTTCAACCTTTAAGACTAAATTCTACGTCTACAGATTTTCTAAACTCGTTTTCTTTTTATTGTTCAACCTTATTTAAAGTTGACAGTGCAAGTTAAAATGCTTTCAACTTGGGAATACAAAATGAAATTTATTCTGAATATTTCAAGGATACTGTGAGCATCAATTGAGGAACATAAAAACTATCATGATATTTAATAATAAGTTCTGCCAGACAACACCTGTACCAATGGATGTTGTCTGGTTGTCTGTACTTATCGGTCAAATGTTTCATGTACCGGACTCGTGTATTCTATTTGGAATCCATCCTACCGTACGTACAGAACTACCTATACAGATTGTTGGATCTCGTTTTCTTTGTATGACATAATATTTGGAGGTGACCCCAAAATAAGTTTTCTCCTATACCTAGCCTGGCCCAACCCGAAGATTTGTCATGGTTGTCTCGGACAAACATCCCCAAACATGGACTAGAGGACACAGCGATATGGTACATGTATGGGGTTACTGTGACACTGACATTATAGAATATCAGTAAATATACAGTCAAACTTCGTTATCCTGAACTCTGATAAAAACTTCAGATCCGACAGTAACAATTCTATATAAAGTTATTTTGTCGAATACTCAGGATAACTCCGAGGTTCTTTTCATTACCTCACTGCCTATAACATAATGATGTTCATCTTCAAAAAAAATATCCTACCTACATTAAGCCATGTTTATAAAACCTCCCAGCATGACAGTGAAAAAGGTATTAAAATTGTACAATATGCATAATAATAAATCACAATTCAATGTATATATAATTTAAATCATAATTTGTTTTAAAAGATGTCATGTTATATGAATATGGTTGTCTTGTGGTCGGGTAGTGGGTATCTCATAGGTTTAACACAGAGACCATGAGGGTTGAAATGACTTAGGGTCACCTGCTTGACTACATTAACTCCCCTGGGGACACCAGTTAACTTTACACATTCAGATCCCTACAATATATCATCCTGGACTATAAGAGTGATTGATCTAGGTTTTAAAACTTATTTTTGTTTAAAATAAAAATTAATGTATTTTCATAATGTTAAGGTCAATATTTATAGTGGCATAAATTAAAAGATACATAAAATTAAAACCATGATTAATATCAATTGATGTTAGAAACAGATATAAAGTTATCAATAGTATTGTCTATGAGTGCATACCAATTAAAAATGCTTCAAAAAGTTCATAATTAGTTAAAAAAGATATATCTTGTTCCTACATGTTCAAAGTTGACATCATGATGATAGTCCGTTTTTGTCAGAAAACATTTCCCGCATTTCGTGGAGAGTTTCAAAGAGTTGGTCCATGAATTTTCTGGCGCTTGTTCCTGGTGTAGAGTTCTTGGCAGAAACATGAAAAAACACTTTTTTGTCCCCTGGTATCATGTAGGATACACCATAACCATCGTCTGATACGGGACCAAAACCTCCTCCTGGACACAGCTGGAGAAAAAATGTGGATTAAGAAATTGTCATCTGCAATCACAGCCGATATACATATTCCATAATACACTCAAAATATAATTTTTTCCTATTTTCACATCATTAAATAACACAGAAATCGTGACAAATTGTTATATAGAGCCAATTGCTTCAATGCGGGAAGTCTTTTGGGTGTGTGAACTTCAAAGTCGAGGCTGAAATTTATTTTGTTTTATGGATAAATCGGTGAATGTGAGCTGTGTGAGAGTGATTTGTTAAGTGATTTATCTTAATTGTTTATTTTCTTTTAACAGTATGTTGATTTCTGTTGCAACTGAAGATTCTAACTAATATTAATTTTGAATATGTAGCTTACCAGACACAAGATGAAAACTTTGTTCAGGTACAAATAGCATACAGTTATGATAACTTGAGTTTTTCATCATATTTCTTACTCTTATATACATGTTTGTTATCAAAAAAAATATCTTTATAAAATATCTGTCCAATCGTTGGGTTGAGCTGTCCATTACATTATCATAAAGAGCATCATATATTACTAGATTATTGCTGTCATGTACTGTAAAAGTGGATATTCACGCCCATTGAAATTGTTCACGATGTGGGTTTTTTTGCATTGTCAGTCATACTCAAAATATATTTTATTTTGCGATGTCATTGGGCATGCATATCTGTCAGTACTGTCCTTCATTTCGTTCAACATTTTTTTGTGCCATAGTAGGTCTATACTGTAGAATGTATTTACGAGATCAACATTATTTGTACTACAATAGGTCTACCTGTTCAATGTATTCATAAGATCAACATTTCTTGTGCTGTAGTAGGTCTATATTGTACAATGTATTCATAAGATCAACATTTCTTGTGCTTTAGTAGGTCTATATTGTACAATGTATTCATAAGATCAACATTTCTTGTGCTGTAGTAGGTCTATATTGTACAATGTATTCATAAGATCAACATTTCTTGTGCTGTAGTAGGTCTATATTGTACAATGTATTCATAAGATCAACATTTCTTGTGCTGTAGTAGGTCTATATTGTACAATGTATTCATAAGATCAACATTTTTTTTTGTGCCATAGTAGGTCTATACTGTAGAATGTATTCATGAGTTCAACATTATTTGTACTATAATAGGTCTACCTGTTCAATTTATTCATGAGATCAACATTTCTTGTGCTGTAGTAGGTCTATATTGTACAATGTATTCATAAGATCAACATTTCTTGTGCTGTAGTAGGTCTATATTGTACAATGTATTCATAAGATCAACATTTCTTGTGCTGTAGTAGGTCTATATTGTACAATGTATTCATGAGATCAACATTTCTGTTCTTCACACTGTAAGTGATAATGTTTGAGTACAGCTGATTAATTAATATCAACTTGACTGTTCAAATTATTTAAAGAGTTTCTCTGCAATTAAATGTTGCACATCTCTATATCTATAGTCTGAAATCTCATTCATTTATCACTTTTAGAATTAGTATATAGTTTTATCTCAAACACTTGACCAACCATATGTATGACGTTACATAACATGGACGACATGATGCTTGAGTGCTAGGTCGAACTGGATAACCAGAATGGGCCATGAGATTCCTTTTCGAAATTGGTGGCAGCGGTGGGATGATTGATGTGCTTTGATTTGGAATTTTACATCATGTTCGAAATTGGTGGCAGCGGTGGGATGATCGATGTGTTTTGATTTGGAATTTTACATCATGTTCGAAATTGGTGGCAGCGGTGGGATGATTGATGTGTTTTGATTTGGAATTTTACATCATGTTTGATAAGTCCACATAAAACAAATCTTTTCTTATAACTTCTAGGTTCCTACTGTGTTTATACACACAGTGAGGGTCACAAGATGGGCTCTGTAAAATCTAACTACAGACAATCACAGAGTCAACATACCATATCCTTGAACTCAGGTAGATTACAGTCTGGACTTCGGGCTATCTGTTGTTGCGGCTGCTGACTAGTGGAGAGTGTCCATGGAATTGTTAATGCATTCTTCAGGAAGTCACACTCCTAAAACATTTAAGAAGAAATTCAGGAGTTTGTAATTAGGCTAGACAATAAGGTATCATATATG
Source organism: Pecten maximus (assembly GCF_902652985.1). Taxonomy (NCBI): domain Eukaryota; kingdom Metazoa; phylum Mollusca; class Bivalvia; order Pectinida; family Pectinidae; genus Pecten; species Pecten maximus. Next base: position 23,516,285 of record NC_047031.1, on the reverse strand, counting down.
GCTCAGATTGCCTTAAAATCAACACACTGTTAAAATGATAAATAAAATAAAACTCCTTAATGATAATAAATATAATAGAATCTTAAAATGAAAAAAAAAATATACCGAGTGAGTTAGAGAAAAATCATAACTTAGAATTAATTCATATTCCCTGGTAATATAACTTTATATTAAGGATAAAAAGAAAACAGAAATAATTACTCAATGGAAAATCTTAAATGAAAAATTAATCACGACCACAGGTACTTTCAATATTGTGTATAAATCGGTTAAGAAGGTATGGAGTATTTGTCTGGACAATTTCTATACCATTATCTATATTGAAAAGGTAAATTCATAACTTCTTAACAAGGAAAAACACTGATGACAAGCTCAGACAGTCAAAATACAAGATGACCACCTATTGAAAATATATAGTAATAGCACTAACAAATATTGTTTAATAACAGACAAACCATGTTGAGCAATATTAACAGCCCCACTCTGGTAATAAAACAATATTCAAATACACCACCACTATATCCAGCTAGTGTACAAATTTTCACAAAATTAGGTTCAGAGTTATTTTTGGACAAATTTCTGTTAACTATATAGGTGGACATATATAACTTGTTAACTATATCGGTGGACATATATAACTTGTTAACTATATAGGTGGACATATATAACTTGTTAACTATATAGGTGGACATATATAACGTGTTAACTATATCGGTGGACATATATAACTTGTTAACTATATAGGTTTGACATATATAACTTGTTAACTATATAGGTGGACATATATAACTTGTTTACTATATATAGGTGGACATATATAACTTGTTAACTATATTGGTGAACATATATAACTTGTTAACTATATCGGTGGACATATATAACGTGTTAACTATATCGGTGGACATATATAACTTGTTAACTATATCGGTGGACATATATAACTTGTTAACTATATAGGTGGACATATATAACGTGTTAACTATATCGGTGGACATATATAACTTGTTAACTATATCGGTGGACATATATAACTTGTTAACTATATAGGTGGACATATATAACGTGTTAACTATATCGGTGGACATATATAACGTGTTAACTATATCGGTGGACATATATAACTTGTTAACTATATCGGTGGACATTTATAACTTGTTAACTATATAGGTGGACATATATAACTTGTTAACTATATCGGTGGACATATATAACTTGTTAACTATATCGGTGGACATATATAACTTGTTAACTATATCGGTGGACATATATAACTTGTTAACTATATAGGTGGACATATATAACTTGTTAACTATATAGGTTTGACATATATAACTTGTTAACTATATAGGTGGACATATATAACTTGTTAACTATATAGGTGGACATATATAACTTGTTAACTATATCGGTGGACATATATAACTTGTTAACTATATCGGTGGACATATATAACGTGTTAACTATATAGGTTTGACATATATAACTTGTTAACTATATAGGTGGACATATATAACTTGTTAACTATATAGGTGGACATATATAACTTGTTAACTATATAGGTTTGACATATATAACTTGTTAACTATATCGGTGGACATTTATAACTTGTTAACTATATAGGTTTGACATATATAACTTGTTAACTATATAGGTGGACATATATAACTTGTTAACTATATCGGTGGACATATATAACTTGTTAACTATATAGGTTTGACATATATAACTTGTTAACTATATATGTGGACATATATAACTTGTTAACTATATCGGTGGACATATATAACTTGTTAACTATATCGGTGGACATATATAACTTGTTAACTATATCGGTGGACATATATAACTTGTTAACTATATAGGTGGACATATATAACTTGTTAACTATATATGTGGACATATATAACTTGTTAACTATATAGGTTTGACATATATAACTTGTTAACTATATATGTGGACATATATAACTTGTTAACTATATCGGTGGACATATATAACTTGTTAACTATATCGGTGGACATATATAACTTGTTAACTATATCGGTGGACATATATAACTTGTTAACTATATAGGTGGACATATATAACTTGTTAACTATATATGTGGACATATATAACTTGTTAACTATATAGGTGGACATATATAACTTGATTACAGAACTCTTCCCTCCCTATTTCATCTGATGGCACTTGGAATGTATTTAAATTATTAATACAAGAGGCCCAGAGGGCCTGTATCGCTCACCTGGATTTCATGAGATATGAAACAAGAATGATGATTAAGTATATTGTCACTGGTATTGCTATGTCAATATATCATAGGCATTTTATATGGGTACGTGAGGTTTTTATGCCAAAAATGCATTAATCCATGAAATGAAATTGACTTTTGGCGCAACCCCAGATGCTACCACACAAATGTGAGCGATATCCATTGCTTAGTTTCAGAAAAAAAGTTGTTTAAACCAATTGAACCCTTTTGACTCCGCCCTCTGCACCCTGGGGTCAGTTCCTTCCGTTATAAAATTTTGAATCCCTAACCAAAAGGATGCTACCAGTCAAATATGAGCTGTTTCATAGAAGTTGTTCATATCAATTTAGCCAAATTGACCCTTTTTGGCCCCACCCCTAAGTCCCCTGGGGGGGGGGGTCAACCCCAAAATTTGTACAATTTTGAATCCCCACCCCATGACCATGCTACCATACAAATGTGATATCCATTGCTTAGTTTCAGAGAAGAAGTTGTTTATATAAATTCTGCCAAAATGACCCCTTTTGGCCCCGCCTCTTAGCTCCCCGGGGGTCAGCTCTGTCATTTATACAGTTTTGAATCCCTACCCCGGGGGTTGAACCAGGCAAATATGAGCGATATCCATAGCTTAGTTTCAGAGAAGAAGTTGTTTATATCAATTTAGCCAAATTGACCACATTTGGCCCCGCCCCTCAGGGCCCAGGTAGGTCGGCCCCACCATTTGTACAATTTTGAATCCTGGCCCCAAAGGGATGCTCAAAGTCAAATACGAGCAATATCTATTGCTTGATTTCAGAGGAGAAGTTGTTCATATCAATTTAGCCAAATTGACCCCTCTTGGCCCCGCCCCTCAGGCCCCCGTGGGGTCAGCCTCACCATTTGTACAATTTTGAATCCCCACCCCATACTGATGCTACCAGGCAAATATGAGCAATATCCATTGCTCGGTTTCAGAGGAGAAGTCGTTTATATCAATATAGCCCAATTGACCACATTTGGCCCCGCCCCTCAGGCCCCCGTGGGGTCAGCCTCACCATTTGTACAATTTTGAATCCCCATTTCATAGTGATGCTACCAGGCAAATATGAGCAATATCCATTGCTTGGTTTCAGAGAAGAAGTCGTTGATATAAATATAGGTATATTGACCCATTTTGGCCCCGCCCTCAGGCCCCCAGGGGGTCAGCCCCACCATTTGTACAATTTTGAATCCTCACCCCATAGTGATGCTACCAGGCAAATAGGAGCGATATCCTTTGCTTGGTTTCAGAGAAGAAGTCGTTTATATTAATATAGCCAAATTGACCCCTTTTGGCCCTGCCCCTCAGACCCCTGGGGGGTCAGCCCCACCATTTGTACAATTTTGAGTCCACACCCCATAGGGATGCTTCTGACAAAATTTCGTCAAATTCTGATCAGTGGTTATGAAAAAGAAGTCAATTGTTGACGGACAGACGGACCAGGTGAGCTAATAATTGTTGTGAATGTACCTAACGAGCTGATTACTCAGTGTGAGGTTTTTATGTCGGCTCGTCCTGAAGGTGATATTTGGCTGATTATGTACCCTGTACTAGTCCGACCGTAGACTACACCTGGTCAAGCTTGTATACGGACATATTTATATACCTTGCTAGCCTGACCGTAGACTACACTTGTATACGACATATTTATATACCTTGCTAGCCCGACCGTAGACTACACTTGTATACAGACATATTTATATACCTTGCTAGCCCGACCGTAGACTACACTTGTATACAGACATATTTATATACCTTGCTAGCCCGACCATAGACTACACTTGTATACAGACATATTTATATACCTTGCTAGCCCGACCGTAGACTACACTTGTATACAGACATATTTATATACCTTGCTAGCCCGACCGTAGACTACACTTGTATACAGACATATTTATATACCTAGCTAGCCCGACCGTAGACTACACTTGTATACAACATATTTATATACCTTGCTAGCCCGACCGTAGACTACACTTGTATACAGACATATTTATATACCTTGCTAGCCCGACCGTAGACTACACTTGTATACAGACATATTTATATACCTTGCTAGCCCAACCGTAGACTACACTTGAATACAGACATATTTATATACCTTGCTAGCCCGACCGTAGACTACACTTGTATACAGACATATTTATATACCTTGCTAGCCCGACCGTAGACTACACTTGTATACAGACATATTTATATACCTTGCTAGCCCGACCATAGACTACACTTGTATACAGACATATTTATATACCTTGCTAGCCCGACCGTAGACTACACTTGTATACGACATATTTATATACCTTGCTAGCCCGACCGTAGACTACACTTGTATACAGACATATTTATATACCTTGCTAGCCCGACCGTAGACTACACTTGTATACAGACATATTTAATGTGTACCTTGCTAGCCCGACCATAGACTACACTTGTATACAGACATATTTATATACCTTGCTAGCCCGACCGTAGACTACACTTGTATACAGACATATTTATATACCTAGCTAGCCCGACCGTAGACTACACTTGTATACAGACATATTTATATACCTTGCTAGCCCGACCGTAGACTACACTTGTATACAGACATATTTATATACCTTGCTAGCCCGACCGTAGACTACACTTGTATACAACATATTTATATACCTTGATAGCCCGACCGTAGACTACACTTGTATACAGACATATTTATATACCTTGCTAGCCCGACCATAGACTACACTCGCCTTTGTTGGAATAGTATACCCTGTTGTATATTGTATTGAGCCTTCTATAATTCACAATATAATTTAAGTATAAATTTGTACACTTACATATCCCAGTCCCTTGCTGACAACATAAAGGGCGAAGAGATGTCGATCGCTGGCCTGGCCTGTCATGGCATCCCGATACATTTTCTGATGAACTGTACATGCCTTTCTGAACATCTCCAGTTTCTCCTCCTTAGATATTGATGGATTGTTAAATGCTCTGTTAATATTTTAAAAATACATGATTAACAAGCATACTGAGTATTACTTAATCAATACATGCCCCCTTGGGGCCTCTGCTTAATATAGTAACAATGACCTTGACTTTGACCTTAAAACATTGAAACTGGAAATCTTATGAGATATTATAATCCTTTATCATTGTGTGAGGATAAAAAGCCCTTAAAGAGGCTTACCCGCAGACGGACCGGTAAACGGCACATCTCCGATCACTAAATAAACTTCAGTACACGTTTCTATGTGACAAAATTAGAGGCTTTCCGACTTTATTTCTTGAAAACAATTACAGAATATGTATTTAAAAGACGTTTTAAAACTCAACCTGAGAGGGAAATGTATGGATATAACGGCAAATCTTCTTTGTAAATTGCCGCTGCCTTTGAAGTTATCACGGTGCGGCACTGTGCACGTGCTTGTTTCTTTGATGTGCCAATCAAATTAGACTCCACTTTATAGCGGGGACTTATTGCGGGTTGCGATTAAATAAATAATATTTAAAAAATGAGGTTTTAATATCACTTTTCAGAATTTTATAAGGAAAATAAAATGAAAAACTCAACAATTCCAACAATCTGTCATGTGTAAAAAATCTTTTTCTATTAGCCAATTTTTCTGATCTCTCTGCGGGCAAGCCTCTTTAAGGAGTGAGACCTCTAGAGCACTGACATACACAAACTTTGATGTTATGTACGTACATACAAGACAAATGGAGAAGAAACCTATTGTCCCCCCAATTTCAATGGTACAATGTAGGTATAACTAAACATACAATGCCCCCTGATTTTGCCAGTAGGGGTTTAATAGAACTACTATGTGGAAAAGAATTAAATATAACAGATTTAATACAGCACCAATATTAATCCAGACCACTTTTTCTCCAACATGCAACAGAATCTGAACTACTTGTGTGACATGCAACTTGTTTATTTATGCAGAATAGAATAAATCACTTTTATAACAAATATGTGCTACAGGATGAAAAAGATTTCTTCTTGGAGCATGCAAGTTAAAATGTGGCCTAGTTCTGATGATTTAATCATGCTTACCTCACAAATTCCGCAGATTCACATGTCAATGACCTTACAGTCTCTGTGCGACCATTGAGGTAAAATCGTGTCATGGAGGACTCGTAAGTCAGAGCAAACTTCCCAGCATTCTTGTGATAGGTAATTTGTAGCGCCATCTGGATGTATGCATCTGGACTGACCTGCACGAGAAAGGTAAGATTTCAGTTAGAGTAAGGTGAGGATGTTAGAGTAACTACAGCTGTAGAATCACATGCTAAATCTTTGTACTTATATTATAGTTATTTTAAAAATCCATTTAAAATATGATTTGTTTGTTTGTTTGCTTTTGCTTAACGTCCTATTAACAGCCAGGGTCATTTAAGGACGTGCCAGGTTTTGGAGGTGGAGGAAAGCCAGAGTACCCGGATAAAAACCACCGGCCTACGGTCAGTACCTGGCAACTGCCCCACATAGGTTTCGAACTCGCAACCCAGAGGTGGAGGGCTAGTGATAAAGTATCGGGACACCTTAACCACTCAGCCACCGCGGCCCCTTGTACAATATGAAGCTGAGTTTTGTTGCTGTTTCTGGTAATAGTCAGGTTATGTAATTTAAGTTGATATTCATTATAAATGATCAATGAAGTCATAAAATGTTTAAAGGGTTTAACATGTGAAAATAGGTAAAATAGAAAAAAAAAAAAAAATTCCATTGAATAAATGATGTACCACAGTAGAATCCATCAGCATAAATATGAACATCTCCGTGCTAATATCGAAGGTTTTGGCTATGATCGTCAAAATTCTGTGTCTACAGACATGTATGTATATTGATGAATGGACCTGATTACAGTTAAAATTTAATTACCAGTAAATGGTCTCATATCTCACCTTGCACATTTTCATGAATCCTTTACCATAGGAATCATGGTCCCTTACACAAAGGTCAAGGTCATCTATTGCCTGGAAAAAAGGTCATTTTAAGGTTAGAAATGCAGAAGAAAGCTCAGAGGTCATATTAAATGAAAAATATATGGAAGGTGGGAGATCCAACGTCCGTGTAAACAGGTCGGTGTGGTTCTGTGTTACCCAACGGATTCCACAAGAAATACAAGAGTCTGGCCGTAAAGTTGAATAGTCAAAGGGTTAAGATGACCATGACAACGTCGTGTCTGTGTTACCCAGCCGACGGATTCCATAAGGAATACAAAAAAAATGTTACAGTGCTACAGTTTATAATTTTATCTTTACATGAATTGTATATGTTAGTTTATAGTGTGTTTTCTGTACTGGTTAACACCATGTACCTGTAGAGTCCATGTTGTCATTGTGTGTGATAGTCCATGTTGTCATGTTGTGTGATAGTCCATGTTGTGTGATAGTCCGTGTTGTGTGATAGTCCATGTTGTGTGATAGTCCATGTTGTGTGATAGTCCGTGTTGTGTAATAGTCCATGTTGTGTAATAGTCCATGTTGTGTGATAGTCCATGTTGTCATTGTGTGTGATAGTCCATGTTGTGTAATAGTCCATGTTTTGTGATAGTCCATGTTGTCATGTTGTGTGATAGTCCATGTTGTCATTGTGTGTGATAGTCCATGTTGTCATTGTGTGTGATAGTCCATGTTGTGTGATAGTCCATGTTGTCATTGTGTGTGATAGTCCATGTTGTGTGATAGTCCATGTTGTGTGATAGTCCATGTTGTCATTGTGTGTGATAGTCCATGTTGTCATGTTGTGTGATAGTCCATGTTGTGTGATAGTCCATGTTGTGTGATAGTCCATGTTGTCGTGTTGTTTGATAGTCCATGTTGTGTGATAGTCCATGTTGTGTAATAGTCCATGTTGTGTGATAGTATACAGTTATCAAATGGATATGAGGGCGATAGTAATTTTGTCCGCCCCGAAGCAACAACTGTTGCACGAGGGCTTTATATAGAGAAATAAACTTAAAGGTATAATAATCCATGTTGTGTGATAGTCCATGGTTTGCGATAGTCCATGTTGTCATGGTGTGTGATGTATGTTAGCTGTGTCCATGTATGTAGGTGTAAGATTCTTTTGAGAGCCTCGTTTTGGTTTTATTGCATTAGGAGCTATAAATCACTCGGACACAGAGGCCTTGCATTGGATGGTTGCGAACTACTCTGCAAACTTCAGTCCGTAAGAAAATGAATGTATTATGTATTTGCAACACTTTTATTCATTTATCTAACTTAAAGAACTAATATTTACTGAAATGCTATCAAATATTACCTATACCAGTATGAATATATTCATATTTTTATGAAGTGTATTTTTTTGTTTTATTTTTGAAAAATAAGTACGTATCAAGGCACTAGGCAATGAATTTCGGCAGAACATGTACATGTAAGATATATATGTACATGTATATTATAATATCAGATGTAGGAATTGAATTCTTCATTTCATTGGTAAGGGCTGTTCCAAAGATATCCATATGGGAGGGGTGGGGGACATTTTTTTCAGAGACACCATCACCCTTAAAAAATTAAAATACATTTAGCATAAAGAATTTTAGATAAATGGGGATTTAACACCAATGCCAACAACTATTTAAAACATATTTAGGCCTAGTATAACGAATTTTAGAAAAATCTGGATTTACCCCACCCATTACCCTTCAAAAATCATAATTTATCTAATATAAAGAATTCAAGAAAAAATAACATTTACCACCAATACCCATCAAATATTTAATATAAACAGTACTAGAAACATGGGGATGAAATACCACTGAATATCAAATATTACAAGAGCTGTTGGAGAACAGCATAGCTCGTCTCGCAAATGTTTGTCAATACATATTTAAAATATATTAATTGGAATGGTTTCGCAAATTGCATTAATAATATTTATATTGTTTACTTGATCAGATTATGTTTTGTGAATTCATGCAATTTTCAAAACCATACCAATTTATATATATATAAATTATTTATTGACAAACATTCGGGAGACAAGCTATGCTGTTGTAGATTAAATGAATATATTAAAAACAAATGTAATTGCTTTTGGACATATTTCTTCAATTTTTTGACACAATATTATCCTAATGAGAGTTGTCTCCCTTGAAAACTGTGGACCAGTATAAATTGTCAATTGTGAGCATTTTCACATTGTTGTATTTTCAGTTTCACCCCAAGAAGGGATAGTGTAACTCCATAGGGACTCTTTTACCAAATATCAGCACCCTAGTACAATCATAAAGTGATGTGTTTATAGCTTTCAACATTTGCACAAAAATTTTAAAAAAATGTATTTTTTCCCAAAAAAAATATTTCAGTTTAACTCTGGCAAGGGATAGTTTAACCCCCACAGGGAACCTAATACCATGTATTACTATGCCTTTCAACACTCACAACATAAACTTAACACAAAGTCCAAAGATTTAAAAAAAAAAAAAACCAAAAAAAAACCCCAGATTTAAAAAAGAAAAAATCCAATTTTTAAAAAAAAGTTTTACTCCAGGAAGGGATTGTCTTACTCCATAGGGACTCTATTGCCAAATGTCAGCACCTTAGTACAATTATAAAGTGATGTATTAATACCTTTCAACACTTGCACCAAAAACTTAATGCAAAAATATTCTAAGTCCACAAATGAAAATTCTGGTTTTTTCTCAAAACAATCTTTTAGTTTAACTCTGGCAGGGGTTAGTTTAACCCCAGAGGGACTCTATTGCCAATTATCAGCACCCTAGTACAATTATAAAGTGATGTATTAATACCTTTCAACACTTGCACCAAAAACTTAACACAAACATTTTCTAAGTCCAAAAATTTTCAAAAATCTTTTTTTTTCCAAAAAATCTTTTAGTTTAACTCTGGCAGGGGATAGTTTGACCCCACAGGGACCATATTACCATAAATTACTATGCCTTTCAACACTTGCACAAAAAATTTTACATTTGAAAAACCAACGCCGACGCCGGAGTGACGACATAAGTTCTCACTCTTCTTCGAAGAGACGAGCTAAAAACACATTAAGTATAAATAGTACTAGAAACATGGGGATGAAATACCACTGAACATCAAATATTAATACAAGTGCCTCTTATCTCTGCTACACAGATAATTCTACAAATATTTGTAACAATTCAGATGCAAATTATGTAAGAGTAAAAGTACAGCATATCAAACATGATTGTTTTATGTTTAAAACTAATCACTTTAATATTCTACTCATTTTTTTTTTCTTTGTAGAATCTTACCATGACTTTAAACATAACCAATTTTTACAATAATTCAGAATCTGATGTAACTTATAAAAAAAACTGAAACCAAATATTAGAAATTAAATTATAGATAATTTAGATATTTTAAACATATATTTTGTTTGTATAATCTTGCCATGAGTGTTGTATACATGTAAGTGACATATGAAGAAACCGATTCTTTGTTACATACCTTGGTGACTGTGCCCACAGCTCCTTTGATGACGGATGCTAGCGATCCCTCCACATCCCACAGGAGTGATGAGGGTGTGGTCCTCTCCTGGAAGGTTCCATCCTCCGGCTGTGGTTTGCAATGGCCGTCGGGCATGTATGGGTCATCAGAGATCCTAGAAGGACAATTTGAATTTGTTCTGCTATATCAGACGACAAGGAATATATTCTCTAAATAATGTTTAATAATCAAAGAATACATTTTCTTAAATTTCAGATCAAAAGATGCAGTGTATCATGAAGTATGATATTTCAGAAATTACAGAGACAGAGATATACCAGACAACATGAGAGGAAGTCGCTAAATCTTCAGATAAAATGAAGCTACAAAGAATCATGAATGAAGTCTCTAATCTTCTCAGATAAATACCAGACAACATGCAAGGCAGTCTCTAAATCTTCTGATAAAATGAAGCTTCAAGCTTAGGATTAAGAATAAAGTCTCTAATTTTCTCAAATAAACACCAGACAACATGACAGGAAGTCTCTAAATCTTCTGATAAAATGAAGCTACAAGGATCATGAATGAAGTCTCTGATCTTCTCTTACATACCAGATTACAAGATTTTTTAAATCTTGAATGCCTCATATAGCCCCAGTACCAGTTATTAGAAAACAAGGAAGGCAGTCTGTAAACCTTCAGGTAATACGAAGTTAGAAGGATCCGAAATGAAGTCTCTGATTTTCTCTCAAACTTGTATGGCACTGCTATGTGTCCAACAGTGTATCCATGTTCCAATTAGAGAAATAATGACCTTGACCTTTGAAACATGTTAACTGTACTCACTCATTGGTCATATTGAACTCAGACAGGTGACCGATCACTGGGGCGTCCGCATAGGAATGTTCACAGTTGAGTCCAAATCGTCCGTTAGGAAAGGTGATGATGTTGATGGACTTGTCAAACCAAACCGACTTACTGGTACCGCCCAGCAGAAGTCGACCCCGTTCTGTCAGGTCTTCATACGAAAAGTCATGGAGATTCACCTAAAGTAGCAAGTCAAATTAGTTTAACAGTCACTTATCATTTTTTTTTTTTTTTCACAAAAAGGAGATAAATCGGTAAGGTACTTCATTAATGTATATTCCTCAAGATGACTTCAGAAATAAAGAAATTCTATCTATGGTTTTAATCAAATCACTTCTTTAGGCAGCTCCTGTTAGACAAACCTTGAGTCCTCCCATTGGGTATATATTTGACGGGAATAGCCCTAAACGATAAAACAAGAGGCCCAATGGGTCTGTATTGATCACCTGGTATTCACTTGTTTCATGATTCTGCCTTTCATTCAGTCAAAAGAACTTCATTCTAGGTTTTTTAGATCAGAATATATGGTTCAAAGGTCATTTCTTATTGCAAACTTTGTTGGACCTTATTCAAAGATCCAATCACCCAATTATCATGACTCTGACAGTTTTGGTTATTGAGGAGATGTTGTTAAGATATTTTAAGATATTTGACCACTGTGACCTTGAATATGGGTCAAGGTCTCTTCTTTTTGCAAAAATTCCTAGGGAATCTATCAGCCAAATATCATTACTCTGAGAGTCTTAAATAGTGAAAGTATGTCATTTAAATGTTTGAAGGAGTTTTTATGATTATAGGTTATAAAATATTTGCCCCCTGTGACCTTGAACATGGAGCAAGGTCATTTTTTTTTCGCAAAATTTGCCAGTCCTAATCCAGAAAACATATTACCCAAACATCCTGACTCTGGAGCTATTGGTTATAGTGAGAAAAAGTCGATTAAATGGAAAGGTTTATGGCTGACATACAACAGAGGACTCAAGCCAGATGGGTGGACAATGGAGACTGCACCAATGCATAAGCTCACTTGGCCCTTTGAGCCAGGTGAGCTAACTAGATATTGTGAAAGACACAAATATTTTAAAGCTCTTTTTCTTAATATGTAAATGAACAACATGTAAAGATTTCTACCAATTTAGAATTTGAAAATAGTTACAGCGAAATCTTGTTAATATCTGATGTATAGCTATAATGGTATGCAGAAAATAAATTGATTAAATAAACTTAAACGGAAAGAGAAACAAAGGGAGGTAACTCACAAAGAAAATAGCCTTCTCCACCGTATCTAAAGATTCCTTGTTGATGCCATCAGAGAAGTACTCGGAGCGGATTTTATACCAGGACGTCCTGTCTATCCCTGTCAGGGCAGGAATACTCTTTTCTGCTTCACTTGTGTTGTCTGATTAAAAATCACAACCAAGCACAAATCAGAGCTGTTTCAAAATCTCACAAATGAAAACATCCTTTATCTCGGCTGGAAAATTTCATATTTATTGATTCAAGAACTTTTTTCAAATATATTTGTCAGTGGGTACAGGTATTGTTGCTATTTGTAAAACATTAAATGAGTAATAAATCTATAATTAAGTGAGATTGAATGGGATTCTAAAAAAAAAAATGTCTTTTAGGGTTAATGATTCTCTCATAACATATGGTTTTCCGAACACTTCATTATACATTGTAAATATTGTCAAAAATGTAAATGTAAATAATTCATATCATCAAATTCAAACTTTTGACTCCATCTCATGACATTTAACCTCACCAATCACTTAGCCTTTGAACTTTAACCTTTGACAACTTATCAATAACCTTTAACCCTACCAACCTTATGCCCTGACCTTTGTGAATTCCACATACAACTCACCTGTTTGTGTATCTGCGTCCTCTATGACCCACTCCAGTTGTTTTTCTAACTGTAGAGGTGTGAGTAGCTTCCCTTTCTTATCAAACACGCCAACCTTGTATATGATCCCCTTCCTCAGGACAGCCACGTGCTGAAGAAAATGTGTCTTGTTTATATTCATGGTAAAAACGGAAATCGGTTTAAAAGTATTAATAATGGTAATACATGGTAAAACATACCCAATTTTAACTTTCAATTGAAATACCCATAAATATACCAATTCTTGTCATAAATTATACTTTAAAAACATCTTCAGTCAGTGTTTTGAGTTAGGAAAATGACAAAAAATTCAAAACTCAACTGATTAATTTGCTTATCAAGTTTGACGTCAATTAACGGTTTCATTTCATTTTTCAATTATTTTCTATCATTGATCAATCACTTGTATGGTTAATTATATTATATATGCCATATACATGTATACGGGGTAGAGTAAACATCTATTAAATATTTCACGACAAGTTTGAAACAAATTATATCAACTTTATGAATGTCGCTTGTTGGCCTGGATGGAATCTGACAGGGAGTCAAGAGCAGTCTTAGAAGATATTTTGTAAAAACACATTTCCTATCTATAGGAACTTAACCTTTAAACATGATAAACAAACAATGTATGTGATTTCAGTAAACAGGGACCTGTAATGGCATTGTTAATTGCCATGGCTTTTCTTACTGGTTGTCTCATTTTGGGAAGAAAAGTGGTGAATTGGGAAAGATGTGTTTGGGGTAAACTGCATTTTTGTTTCTTAAATTTGGCTTAAATATGAAATAATTTCAATTGGTAATGGGGCCCCATTAACAATCTCCATGAGCCCTGATTGCATTTAATTTATTAGTTCAGATACCAAAACCAAATGAATATAGGTCCATATTTGTTATCTTTTTATATATGTAAATGACCTTGACCTACACGTACCTTGGACTCTGATGAATCACAATGTAACCAAGAGTCACAATCCTCTCCAGGAATTCTGAAACAAAAATCACACAATACTGTCAAATTATGAAATACCACAACAGGCATACGTTTAGTTACTGGGAAGTGGACATTTGAGGTAATACTTCTTATTTTTTTCAACTACTTAATGATGTTGATTAAACAGAATGACCTTGAACATATTCAGTCATGGAGAATGACCTTGAACATATTTAGTCATGGAGAATGACCTTGAACAGATTTAGTCATGTAGAATGACTTTGAACATAATTAGTTTCGGAAAATGACCTTGAACATATTTAGTCATGTAGAATGACCTTGAACATAATTAGTTTCGGAAAATGACCTTTCTTGTTTCAGAGAATGAATTTAGTCTAAACTTGTTGTGAAATGGGGGACCTTGACCTTAATTTAATTTAAGAAACATCCTAACATTACCTTAGTATGGAAAACTACTTTAATCATATTATTATGAAGAATGACATTGGTCATACTTTGTTGTGGAGAATGTCATTGACCTTTTTTGTTGTGGAGAATAATTGTACATAATTATATTTTGGTTTGGAGAATAAACTGACCATGACTTGTGAAGATAAACGTTTAACTAACAATTTTGTTGAGAATTACATTGACATTTCATTGTTGAGAGAAATTTGAACTTATGTTGTTATGGAGAATAACCTTGACCTTTACTTCTTGTGGAAAATGGCCTTGACCTTACCTTGTTGTTGAGAAAACCTTTTCGTACTGTGCCATACAGATTGGTATTGTATTCCTGATGACCAGTGGCTCAAGACGTTCGTGGTCAATAAGCTGCTTGAAGGTCAAGAACTGGTACATAACATTGGCTGTCCTGTAAAGCATTATCATCAATGTTAATTAATTAATTAATTATGAGTTACTAAATGGGTACTCTTCAGGCTTAATGGTATCATTTTTTTATTTCAAAATATTTTTATTCAATCAAGCATTTGAATTAATTTACATACAATATTTCATAATACAGATAGAATTTAGATATAAAAATGGAGTGGACAACAGGCTAAGCCTATACAGGTCCTTTCCGTACTTCCGTTATCATAAATATTATAAATAATCTTAGTGGTATAGTTGTATTTCTAATTATGTAACAATATATATATCAAATGTTATATGTTTATTATCAGTTAATGGAGGAAAAGAAAGATCATAATTGAGAGGAAAGTTTTGCTTTATAATAGAGAAGATAATTGATTGAAGAGAAAGTATAACAGAGAAGAGAAAAGGCCAATAAAAAATAAATAAATAAATAAATAAAAAATGAATAATAGATATAATAGTAAATAAAAGAGATGCTGAAAAAACAAAACAACAGATAATGGTATCATCAGATCTATCTGAGGGGACCAAATCCATAAACAGTTGAAACTAGACAATGTCTCCAGGACATAAATGCCCCCGCTGCCACTTGACACCCCGAAACACAGTTTGGTGAGGATCGCTTCAGCAGTTCCTGAGATTAGCTAGTTACACTGCATCGGGATGGGAAGGGGCGCAACGGGACAGACATGATATGGGTAACACTATATGCCCCCATTTCATATTTGGAAGGGGCATAAAAAGCAGCAGGTTTATGACTATTCCTTGACAATGAATTTGCAGCTTTAGTTAACATTTCTAAAGAACTGTTATGGGTAGGCTTATAACAAGGTATGGGCTTATTATATGGGTGTTCCCCCATGGAGTTTCCTCCAACAGACAACATTTATTCCCATAGTTGTGTCGTAATACCAAATCTACAGAGCTTATGTTGATAATAAACTTGTAAACGATGTGATACAAGCATACTGGGTATCACTACTGGCTAACAGCCTCTGCTAACAATAGTAACAGTGACCTTGACCCAAAAACCCTGAAACTCGAACTTGTTTGAGCTATTTCATATGAAGTTTGATAAAAATTCCCCAAGGAATGAAGCAACAAGAGCACTGACAAACTTTAGAGTTACAAGTATACATAGTACAAACATTAATATGTATAAGACAGACAGAGAGGAAACCTCAAGTCCCCTCGGCTTCACTGGTAGGGGTTTGGTTTGTTTTGTTTAACGTCCTATTAACAGCCAGGGTCATTTAAGGACCTGTCTGGATTTAGAGGTGAAGGAAACGCCCGGAGAAAAACCACTGACCTACGGCCAGTACCAAGCAATTGCCCCATGTAGGTTTCCAACTTGCAACACAGAGGTGGAGGGCTATTGATAAATTTTAAAGTGTC
Source organism: Pecten maximus (assembly GCF_902652985.1). NCBI lineage: Eukaryota > Metazoa > Mollusca > Bivalvia > Pectinida > Pectinidae > Pecten > Pecten maximus. The sequence continues at coordinate 23,499,640 of NC_047031.1, read as the reverse complement.
ATAACACCTTAACCACTCAGCCATCGCGACCCCTACCTTTGGAAGGGACAAACAAAAGTTATGTCCATTTCATTATCATAATGCCGTACCTGGCCACCTGTAGTCTCGACCCGATCCAGTAACTTTGGTCCATGATATAGTAGTTACTGTTGATCAGTAAAGTACTGCGACTCTTCAGGTACACATACTTCTCCCTGAAATAATTCACAAGTTGAATCAATTTTAAATACTGCTTGGATTTTAAATTTTATTCTTCTTCAAATTGTTGATATCCCATATCATAAAGCAAAGAACACAGAAAAAATGCATCAATTTACAAATATGGAATGAATCTTTCAGAATTATTTCATTTCTAAATGCATCTTCTTTCATGAAAAGCAATATAATGAAAATAAAAGAAAGAAAAAATTTCAGGTTCAGGTTATCACATTCCACTACTTACCACCAGTCAGTGACATAGTTCTGGGCCCACCAGGATTTCAGGACCAAAACTCGTTGCAACTTTGGGCCGATATTTTTTTCGAAATCCTGACGATCCTTTGCAATTTTCTGCCATTTTTCTGTGTCCTCGCCATACAGTGGTTTCAGTGAGAGCATGAGTGTGTCGAGAGTCTGGCTGAGAGATGGCACGTTCATTCTAGGTAGGGACTGCTGACAACTGTAGAGAAGTGGATGATATCCAAACACACAGCGCACAGCTAGGCCCCACAATATAGTGGTCAATGATTGGGTCTTAGGCTGTTCATCTGTCAAAATACCATTGTCAATCATTACTACTATTTGCTTTTGAAGTGATGGCCTTTAATTCTTATTACAAATGCTATAATTGTATACACACATCTAGGATATTTCCAGCTGAGGGAATAAAATTTTTGTATCGTAAAAAAAAACTATAATTTTAATCGATCGTGCCATTGCTTAAATGGCCAAAGGGTCCGAGACCTGATGCCTCTCCAATCCGAGCCAGGCCCAACTAGCCCACTCCTAATTATGTCATTGGCTTATTGTCTTCACATCTCCTTTCTGTACATAAAAAGACATAGACCTATAGACCTAGTGTTCTAAGGGCCAGACAGGATTGAAATAGCAGGCACTGCAAAGATTCTATACAACCTGATATATTAGTGATGACTTGACACGGAGGTAGAAACTGATCAGAAGTCTAATTTTAAAAAAGATGTAAATAATCAAGTTAACCTTATTTGTATTACAATGATTGCAAAAACAAGTTATATCAACTTGTATTACTCATGCTTGTTGGCCATGATGAAATCCTGATGATCCGTTGCAATTTTTTCTGTAGGAGGAGACCAGACTATCTGTGGAAAGCCTATGTGGTCGAGCAGGTGACCGGATACCTTTTCAAGTGGGACCGAGGAATCAAACACGTCTAGGTGAAAGGCAAGGGTGTTCCTCATAAGGTCATAGTTCAAGCTCTTACTAGGTATGATACATGAGAAGAGTCCTTATAAGGTCAAAGTTCAAGCTATCAATAGGTCCCTAATCAGAATGAGCAGACTCCTAGTAAGGTCATAATTCAAGCTCTTTAATTACTAGGTACGATACATGCGTAGACTCCTAATAAGGTCAAAGTTCAAGCTCTTACTAGGTATGATACATGAGCAGACTCCTAATAAGGTCAAAGTTGAAGCTATCAATAGGTACCTAATCAGTATGAGCAGACTCCTAATAAGGTCATAATTCAAGCTATCAATAGGTACCTAAACAGTACAGACTCATCATAAGGTCAAGTTTCAAGGTCACGCTTGCCTTCAGTGTATACTTACATATCCATCCTGAATACGACAGCAGAGAACGCAGGATGAATCTACGTATGTACAACAGGGCAACAAAGAAGAGGAAGCCAGCCAAAGAACTCGTCAGGAATACTCGGATAATTACAGGAAACCCTATAACAGAGAAGGCAGTTATAATGTCTAGTTGAGCACAGCAAAGAAATCTACAGCACACAGGTCTACTAGCCATATATAAAGGCCATGAATGCCCTATGTTTTACTGTAAATCACCTAGGTATAATTTCGAGAATACTTTATTTCACGAACTTACCTCTTTCGACATATATATTATACATGAATACAATTGTACATGATTTCATGAACGCTGATCTAGAAATTACTTTAAATTTGTGAATGATGAGTTAATAGAATCAGGAACTCTGCAGTGATTCCTATATTGGTTACCAATAGCTTCATCCAGAGTTGTGATTTTTATACAAACAATCTCAAAGGAATTGAATTCACAATTGACTCTCCTCGCACATTAATTCCAAAATAAATTCTGTTGTGTATTAACGTAAAAATAAATTCCATAGGAAATATAAGTGATTTGCAGTATTGAACAAGGGATATATATGTGCGCATGTCATCAGTCTGAATGATTCTGATTGATGACCTATATACAGCTATCTACTTTTAATACAGTCACTTCAGGTGAAATAAATTAATTAGATAGATAGTCAGAATCATTTGAACTAGCATGCAATGGTATCAGCTCACTTACCACTAATACCCTTCAGAAATATCAGTCCTCAATCATACATACATACCTTCTGGTATAGACAGTGTATCGGCCAGGGTCCAGAGTCGGGAGGTCAGTCCCTTACTGACGTCCCAGTCCCCGATCATACATACCTTCTGGTATAGACAGTGTATCGGCCAGGGTCCAGAGTCGGGAGGTCAGTCCCTTACAGACGTCCCAGTCCCCAATCATACATACCTTCTGGTATAGACAGTGTATCGGCCAGGGTCCAGAGTCGGGAGGTCAGTCCCTTACTGACGTCCCAGTCCCCAATCATACATACCTTCTGGTATAGACAGTGTATCGGCCAGGGTCCAGAGTCGGGAGGTCAGTCCCTTACTGACGTCCCAGTCCCCGATCATACATACCTTCTGGTATAGACAGTGTATCGGCCAGGGTCCAGAGTCGGGAGGTCAGTCCCTTACTGACGTCCCAGTCCACGATCATACATACCTTCTGGTATAGACAGTGTATCGGCCAGGGTCCAGAGTCGGGAGGTCAGTCCCTTACTGACGTCCCAGTCCCAATCATACATACCTTCTGGTATAGACAGTGTATCGGCCAGGGTCCAGAGTCGGGAGGTCAGTCCCTTACTGACGTCCCAGTCCCCAATCATACATACCTTCTGGTATAGACAGTGTATCGGCCAGGGTCCAGAGTCGGGAGGTCAGTCCCTTACAGAAGTCCCAGTCCCAGATCATACAGCAGCTCATTATTATAACTACAACGCCCAAGTTGTACAGGGAAGTTGGCCACAAACCATTGTTGATCAAATTTCTGTAAAAAAAAAAATTAATTAAGTATCCTCAGAGCCCAAGCAAATTAAAGTGGTTATGGAAGGTCAGAAAGGCAGTTGGATGGATGCAAGACTCATTCATCGTACTTTTTTTCTTAATTATTATTCATTTCACACACCACAAAAAGTTTTCAGTAAATTATTCATAATTATTTAAAATCCAGTAATTGTATATGTTCATTAATAATTGTATTAAGTTTGCCAAAGGGAAGTCAATATAAATATATATTCTTTAAAGAAGAGGCTAGACATTTTAGAAATTTTGAGCATGCATTATCACCCAGGGCTTCTTATACAATGTATTAACGCCCCCTCCCCCCAACACACACAGATTTCATGTAGGTCTTAAGAATATGATTTTGGACTCCACAAAGTTAGATTTTCCGTGACTGAAGGGACATTGACCTATGAGTCAAGTTTTGACCCTTCAGATTTCCGGCTCTGAAATCATTTTAAGGCAAGCCTAATGTTCCATTCCATTTGAATTTTAATAAGGTTGCAATATACACATTATTCTATAATACAAGCATGTTTCTGTCAAAACAGTTACTTATTTGATAAACAGTTTTTTTCGTATTTTGCTCCATTACATAACGACAAACTTCCCCTTTAGACTGTAGATATGTTATCAATGTCTGCTTTGACCTGTAAATATTTATATAGAGTTCGCAGGCACCGACAACTGACATGTACGTGACATATTTACTACACTGTACTGATGTGACTATATACCCAGTAGTGGATGAACTTTGTAACATATGCATGTTAGTACGTTAATCATATCTATATGTTTATCATGGTGATCTAAAAACCTCTGTCTAGACTTAAAAGTTTACAGTATTTATCCGGCAAAGATCATGGTGATTAAAAAATGTACACCTCTGTCTAGAGTCGCTAATTAGTTTTACTGTATTTATCCTGCAAAGATCATGGCGATCTAAAACACCTCTGTCTAGACTAAAAGTTTACCGTATTTATCATGCGAAGATCATGGCGATCTAAAACACCTCTGTCTAAAGTCTTAAGACTTAAAGTTTACCGTATTATAATCCTGCAAAGGTCATGGTGATTAAAACACCTCTGTCCAGATTTAGAAGTTTACCTTATTTATCCGGTGTAGATCATGGTGATTAAAACACCTCTGTCCAGATTTAGAAGTTTACCTTATTTATCCGGTGTAGATCATGGTGATTAAAACACCTCTGTCCAGATTTAGAAGTTTACCGTATTTATCCTGTGTAGATCATGGTGATTAAAACACCTCTGTCTAGATTTAGAAGTTTACCGTATTTATCCTGTGTAGATCATGGTGATTAAAACACCTCTGTCCAGATTTAGAAGTTTACTGTATCTATCCTGTGTAGATCATGGTGATTAAAACACCTCTGTCTAGACTAAAAGTTTACCGTATTATAATCCTGCAAAGGTCATGGTGATTAAAACACCTCTGTCCAGATTTAGATGTTTACCGTATTTATCCGGTGTAGATCATGGTGATTAAAACACCTCTGTCCAGATTTAGAAGTTTACTGTTTTTATCCTGCAAATTAAAGATCATGGCAATCTTAAAGATCAGAAGTTAAAACAAAATAGCAGACTCCATATGCATTTTTGGTGTGCTTTTTTAATTTTCATATAAAAACACAAAGTTTAGTGATATCATTGTACATTGTTGGGAAACATTTACGCTAAATTAGATCTAGATGAGGTATTGAACACTATACAATGTCCTAGACAGTGATATCTAAAACGAAAATGTAGCAAGTCGCCATATTGTTTACATTAACAACCCATTCAGAAAATACCATCAATTACTCTGACACAAAAAAAAGTAACCTGAAATAAACACAAATTCAGCAACCAAAATATTAGTTTTAGAAGTCTTGGACATCATTTATATATGTCATGGTATCGGATTATTGCATGTGTCGCGGTTGTTTTCAACAAATACATAATTACACACAAATACACTTAAATAATGTTAGCTTGGCCTGTCAACTGTTCACGAAAGCAGGGGAGATGGATCTTGAAATAATGTCAACTGTAGTTGACAACGGTACAGAATTTGAAGAGTTAATATCACTCTCACCAAAAAGCTGCTTGTACACATATACAATGCTGTATAAACATATATGGATGCTTCTGCACCAGTGCAGCAGAAAATCACATGTAGCTTGGGCAGATGAGCTAATATAGATAAGCCTTATATCGGTAATAATCATGTACATGTACTGCAAAGTGTGCATGCTGTATTATATATATATTATATTTCCAAAATTGAGATCAAGACCTAATACATTTTCTAGTAGGTATTGATTTTTGTGACATGAAGTATTAAGATATTATACATTTCCACATGCAACATTAATCAGATTAGATGTCCTAAAACAAGGCTGAGTATTGCAAGCAAGCCATAGACGAAGTACCGGTATACTCCTCAAAATGGAATTAAAGGGAAATAACTCTGTTTATATTGGGTTACTGCATGATGACCTCATTTTGTAAGTGATACATCATGACCTTGTCTCAGGCCAAACTATTATTGATAAACATGGACAATAACTATGTTGGGTAACATTACTGATGACCTCATCATTGATACAGAATTTGACAAATGACCTAATCCCTCCTGAAGGCCAAACTTTCTTATAAAAATAAACAAGGGAAAAAACTCTGTATATGCTGGGCAAGTACGTACAATACACCGAGTTTTAAATGACATGTAGATTTAATTTTATTGAAATAGGCTGTATAGAGTAGTCTAACAAGTTGAATTCTAGTTTTATGATCAATAGCAGTTTGAGTGATGCCTAGCCCCTATCAGTTTAGGTTTAAATTCAAATCAGCTTTATTTTGTAAGTTTTACAACTTATTGCACTACTGTCAAATTGCCCATTACAAACCCATCAAAAAGCCATTACATATGTTGGGATTACTTTTGTACACCTTTAATGGCCCCTAAAGTAATGGCCAAACCCATTACAAACCCATTAAAGTTTTTCACAAAGTAATTGCCATTACAATGTAATAGGGCCATCAATAATTAGTTTTCAATGTAATGGGCATTAAACATTATGGTGTAATGGGCATTAAACATTTTGGTGTAATGTAATGGCCATTAGGTTTGGAGCAAAACCATTTTTGTAATGCCCATTAACGGTGTCATTACTTTCTGAAGTGTACTCTGTAATGGCCATTACATTTCGTCAGAAAAGGTGTAATGGCCATTAAAGGTGTACAAAACTAATAGACCCATTACAAGAAAATACACTTTAATGGCCATAATTTTTACAAATATAATGACCATTACTTTTAAAGTTCAAAAACTGTTCAGAGATCAACATAATTGTAATGGCCATTACGTTTTTACAAACAAAAGTGTAATGGCCATTATATATATACAGGTATACAAAATTAATGGACCTACATGTAACCATTACATGAGACACATTCAGAAAATTTAAAAAAATGCATTTTACCACTTAATTTCATCAAAGTTCGTCATGAACTGTATCACTATGCATGTTTGACAATATCCTTGTACTTGTAGTCCTTCCATTAAAAATTGCATTCAAATTGATCCATAATTTGTTTCAAATTTATAACTGCTTCAAAAATGGATATTGCACACAATCATGTGGACCCAAAATCCTTTTAATATTCTTCAGATACATGTAAGAGTGATTTATGTTCATTATTGCATTAATTCTCAATGTGCATATGATGTGTGTTTGTACAATTTAGATAAATAGGCAATACAATTTAAGAAATGGCAAAGCTGTTTGAATATAATGTACACTATGTAAATTTAGGTCACATGCATGGTGATTGGTTTTAAGTTAATTCTTACCTATAAACAGGTTGACATATTTCCAGAGTTGAATAAATCATTTCCTGGTAGTCTTGTATTAATCATGAACCAGGTATTAAAGATAAATACTTCCCTTCATTTGTAAAATAACATGTTGTTCATCTGTGTGAGAAAAGCCTCATGGCTGCCATGTATTGGAACTCTCCTGCTTTAAGTTATTGGGCGGGAAAAATTTGGCGGGAAAATTTGGCGGGAAATTTGAAGTTTTCTTATTGTAAAGGGGTTTAGTAAGCCTGTACAGTTTCCTTATTCTTCTTTAAAGCTAACAACAAAATTGTAATATAGACATGGAATTAAACAATAACAATATAATGAAAAATAAGATACTGAAATAATACATTAATTTAAGGCCAACAATTCATGGTAGTATATTGAATATTGTCATAATTATGTATTACAATATGATGTGATGATATTTGTAACAATTGTAATGGCCATTACATGAAAAAAATGTTACTTATGAGGAATTGCATATCAGAATAAAAAAATGTAATGGCATTACATAAAGGCACCATTCAGTAATGGCTATTGCATTATGACCATAATTTGTTATGGTCTTTAAATGGAAAATGTAATGGGCATTACATGAAGGTACCAATAAGTAATGGCCATTACATTGTGACCCTAATTTGTTATGGCCATTAAATGGAAAATGTAATGGGCATTACATGAAGTTACCAATAAGTAATGGCCATTGCATTGTGATCATAATTTGTTGTGGGCATTAAATGGAAAATGTTATGGGAGTACATAAAATCCACAGTTAGTAATGGCCATAACATTATGATGACTCCACTCTAATGGCCATTACAAACAGAATAAAGGCCATTAAAAAAAATACAAAACATGAAGTAATGGCCATTATTTTGTTAATAACCATTACAAAGAAAATATTAATAGGAAAGTAATCGAAATTTAGAAAAATAATGCCCATTACATTACTTACTCCAGGTTTGTCCCAAAAAAGGAAACGAGAAATAATGGCCAATTTTAATGGAAACAGTGTTTTTAATGGGTTTGTAATGGGTTTGTAATAGATTTGTAATGACTTTGCTGGGCAGTAGTGTTGGATAACAGACCAAAGGCACCCACTCTTACATAATCAAACATTCATTCTACAAAATAGATCTTACTGTCATCTTATACATTTACATTTAACAAAATAATTCTTACTACTGCCAAAGAACAATCACAATAAATATATTTTTGATTTAATAAGATTTGTTACATTGAAACAGAGTAGAAATAATCATTAAAAATGAATAAAACATTCTAAACAAAATTTTATAAAAAATCTTTCCTATGTTTATTTTTTAGTGATAAATATTTTCTTTTATATTTTCTAAGTTGGAGTAACTATACTACGATTTTAAAAGTAATACATGGTTTACACTGGGTGCTCCATAATCGGAGTTATATTTAGATTAATTGGGGCCAACGTCATTCAGTATAGCTTGAATAGACTTCCTGAAAAATAAGGAGGTCCTTTAGATTTGTTTCCTTTAAAAGCCTGAAGCTCTAGCTGTCAGTGCTATATCCTTAGAAGAATTTAACCAGTGTCTTATATTTCATTTAAATCAGAAATGCTATCAAATAAACATACAGCTGACCATTGCATTTTCATCTAGTCCAGTCCTAATTAATAGATATAGCTAAACATATTGTGAATTGTGTAAATTTGAAGGATATTCAACTACCATATTCAACCTACCATAAGCGAAGCTGCCCCTGTAAAAAAATGTAACTTTAGTTTATCTACAACAATTACGAAACAAGTTATATCAACTTATATTAATGTCTCTTGTTGGCCTGGATGGAAGAATGCAAGGGATCTTTACTTTGGGAGGTAACCGGAGTACCCGGGCTAAACCCATGTGGTTGGGCAGGTGACACACTACCTTTCCTCGTCCCATTGGGGAATCGAACCCACTGTGCCACCTAACCACCCAATGGCCAACACGACCCACTCTAGCCCGAGTTTCCTCTGGCCCTGACACCAGACATGATGTCAGGGCCAGAGGAAAGTCGAGCTAGACCCGCCCCTGCACACACCCATTTTTTTCAGAAGATGATGATCAGTACACTAAAGAAAAACATATAAAAAGTTCTTACCTCACTGATCTGACATATCATTTTAAATCTTTTAACCAAATTGTTTTCATTACATCAAGGTTTGTAAATGAAAAAGTAATTATTTTTTCCCATAAAGATTTCAAATGTCGACTTTTTGTACTGTAATATGTTCAGTAGCAGTTTGTATAATTATACATAGAACCTGTAAATCACCATATCTACATGTACACATTAACGTTAGCTAATTTGCCAGTAATTAGATAGACCTCGGTTCTCTAAACAACTTGGATGTTATCTAAACCATGTTCATGTAATACTAGGTGTATTCAATTATCTTTGTGTAGTTCTAATTGATCTGGTATTTGTGTGTGTTACTGTGTAAGACTTCAGGTCATGAACCCCATAACCATATTAAGTCGGGGGAAATCTATCTGACCGGCCGACGCATATTATGATAAAAGAATAGCATTTCGTTCATACTAATGGCACTCCTTCCCGTGATTTGCACGGACATGGCACTCCTCCTGTATTCGTACAGATACAACACCTTCCTGCATCTATAAACAGAGGAACCAACAATCGACGACTTTGTCATTATTCTACAACTACTCATCTATACTACAATATTCACCAAGAATTATTATACTTCATTTCATTTTCCTGTATATGGTTGTATCATGGAGTGCTATGTACAGAGGTTAATCTAGCCCATTTTTACTACCGAAATAAGGTAGTATTCCCCACTGATGTTGTTTTCCCCAATGAATAAATACAAATTCCCCATCAAGAAAAAATGTCATAAAACAGGGGAAAATTCTCTAAAACAGGGGATCTCCCCCAAATTTTGATGAAATATGTAAGAATTATAGCAAATAATAGCTGTCAAATGTTAAAATTTCAAGAATAATTCAAGACTCTATATGGCCCCTTCATTTCCCCTAAATTTTATAATAGGTAGTATTCCCCAAATCCTAGATTAGCCCCTGATGTATGTTATACCATTTCGTGTTTTTGAGTGCACAGTTCACTCATTTGGTCAAATGTGGTATTTATTACAGTAGCCTAGTGAAATTTTATACCAGCAGGTATCCTATTTTTACATGACTGCGTGTTTGTTTAGTGATAACAGCGAGCCATGAATGTTATATACAATAAAAAATTCAATGTTTTAAAAGAAAGTGATTGTTTTTTTCCTAATGATAATGAAACTTTACATCCTAGTTTTTGATGATCTCTGAAATTTTAATGTTTAACAAAAAAAAAAAAAAAAACCCGCAATCTTGTCTCGAATTTGCTCGAAGTTATGAATGGCGATGTCCCAGTAGATAACCTAAGGACTTTAACCATCTGGGACAAAGTCTACATAAATACAGGAAGTGTTTCATGTATACACAGCCAGGATATATGGGTCATACACAAGTGTGGTAACTAGTTCACATATTAATAGGTCAGTTTATAGTAACAATCATATCCTTGTAATGTTACATATATTTTAATGCACAAATCCCCTAATTTGCCAAGTTTAATACCAGCTAGCAAAATGTCTGGCAAAAAACACAGAGAACAACTTGCTTAAGATATATTCTCCTGCATGACAAATTAATAAATCACGGTCAAAATCTGTTAAAAAATCAATTTCTAGTGACTATGTTTTATAATCAATGACCAAAATCTTTCATAAAATTACATATTAATATACATGTATATGTCATGAACGGATAATATTTTCATACACCTTCAATTCGCTTTCAATTAATTATTTATTTATATATATATTTCATTAACTTTTATGACTATAAATTAAGTTGAATTGGGATCAGAATTTATACCTGTCTATATAATCTCTACCCTAAAAATTGAATCCAATTATTAACATTCTATTCCAAATATGGTTTATTATTCTTGGAATCCAGAAGTATGTAGCTAGATAGTACAATGGACAAATGTGATGTACTCCAGCTCCCCTCCAGGAAATAGCTAGTCCCATATTTTCATTGTGTAATTTATAAATACTCATCCAACAATACAATACTTGACCTAATTATCATACTGTGTACAAGGACATAAAAGGGATGTGCTTTATAAAATATGAACACACAAATTCTGTGCGAAATATTCGGGTGGGAAAAAATCACATTTCTTTCATTTATAACGTTATTTAAGTGTATGCATCATAGCTCTTTCCTGAAAAAGGTATATTACAGGGGCATGTGCAGTTATTAGGTTGAATATGGTATGTATACTTTACCAATATGTTCCTGGCCCCTACTTGGTTATTGAAAGGGTGATTAGCATATAATCAATTGATTAGGGAAATCTCATTTCTCCTTCACTTCAAAACCTGCATGTATATATATATGTAATCATTAAAATAGTCAGGTAGAAAGAAACTGACGAGTGTTATATTTTGATAAAAGTTTGTCAAATTGATTTAACCAGAAACCACTTCATCAGGGTTTTTAAATTTTTGTCAAACTCTGGTAACTTAGCATGATCACAATTTTAACATATTGGCCCTGATGTCAATATTAGACTGAGTGTTTCCACTATTATTTGTATCCTCCAGGTTACACGATTTTCTGCACTTATGCCCCATTGAATGCACCAGCTTAAAAAAATTCTCACTACATGAGTTAGTAGAAATTTGTTACTAATTTATTTCACAACTTAACCATGGTGATAATAATACAGACCTGAAAAGTACTATTATATGTAATAAATGATCATGTTTGCAAACTTCTAATGAAGCTCATTACAACTTAATCCATGAACACATAACTGTTACACCATGAACTAATAACCATGTACATTTGTATATTGCTTATTTTGATGAATGCCATGGTCAAGGTTTGGATAAGGAACTATAAATCGGTGACTGGCTGTAACATATGGTCACATTGCTCTATGTTGAGGTATTGAAGATATGAGATCTATACAATGTACATAAAACCAAACATGAAATTTATAAAACAAATTTGAGGGGTATTTCAGAGAAAATGTATACTAAAGAGATTTTTTTCAAAAATCAAGGCCCAATATATATATATATATATATATGTTACAAAAGCCAGGGGTTCTTCCGCATAATTTTTCAATTTTACATTCAAAATGCTATGGAGACAGTTTCAATGTAGATACCAATGGTAAACATTTTCCTTTCAATTTTGGATAGGCTCATTAATATTTGATGATATGCAAATGGTTTAACAAATGCCCAACAATAGTTAATATCAAGTTACTGTCACTTTGTCCTAATAATATGTTAATCAATTTTTCGATTCCTTCAAATGAAACAAAACTACCAGATCACTATATTTACTGATGATTAAATGTAATGCTTCTGGCTTAATCAATAGACTTACACTTAATTGATCAAGCTATATATACATATATTGCAGATGCATGGAATACAACTCACCAGGAAGTTTTTTTTTTTTTTTTTTTTTTAAATTTTCTGCAATGTTAACAAGTGCATTTTCATATCCTATTACATCCCCTTAATAAGGTCAAAGGTCCATTCAGGAGAGACAAAACAAAACAAATCACCTAGTAAGTGATTGCAAATTATTCATTTTCTGTTATTATTTTAAGTTTGTAGTTTCAATTATATCTATTTTTAATCAAATACGTTTTTAAAACATAGTGAAAAAAAAATTAAACTCCAGATTGGTAGCCTAGAGAAACATAATTATTGATTTGAGCCTACTGATTAATATTCCCTTCAGGCTTGAATATCGTTGCATTTCGAATTGTTTTATGTTTATATACCACTTTGATCCCTTGATCCCTGATTCGATCTATTTTCAATGTAAAATTACATAATTTACCAATCGTCAAGTTTTGTTTTGATTTTTGATTTTGTATATGCATCTTCTTCAGAAAGATAGACTTTGTCAACAGATAGACGCCAGAGAGACATTTTTGACAACAAAGATACAAAAAAATAACAGTTTTTTTTTCCACGTAGTCAACAGTAACAATCTCACCGTGTTCTGTAAAAACGACGTGCAATAGAGCGTTTCCATTCTTGAAATATATCGCGTTTTTGTTCCTCTTCAGATATAACATGAGAAACTCTAGGCTCTTCCACTGCACAGCGAGCTTCGGCCATCTCTCCTGACTCCAACGGAGAAAACACTAAATTCTGTTGTTTGCCTGTCTAATGAGGTCTAAAGTTGTCTGCTAACAGTTTCTAATTAAAATTTATAGGATTTACAAATAATTGCGGACGAGAAATTGTTATGATATGTTTCATGTTTGATCACTATTTTGAAGAAATCAGTATATATTTTTTTATAAATTCTACTTGATTATGGACAAGTGACATATTTCCTAAATAAATTTAACATATGTTCTTAATATATTACAAAACTATTCCGTTCAAATACTAAATTCTGTAAAATAATTTACATTTTGCAGGTGTCTGTGTCTATATCGGTTAAGCGTTTGTATGAAAAGCAAGTCAACCTGAGCTAAAATTAGCGTCAGAGAAACCAAGAAAAAGCCAGAATAAAACTCTCGATACCAAAGTGAAATGATCGATTATCGAAATATCCAAAATAACATCGACTATGCTTTTCAAAAACATTCACATTTAAATATGATTAATATCGAGTACTCCTTTTAATTTGCAGTGTGAAACATGTTTTTAACAAATGAAAATATTTATATCAACTATAGTCACGTGACTTTTGGTGATCGGAAGCTGGCGAGCACGGTAACAACCGAAAGGGTTTTATTGTAATTGTTCGTTAATTATGCATTGATTTTTATTCTTGATATTGCAGCACCGTACTTTTAAACTTAAACTATATGCTTTATACACAAATTACGCCAGATTATGATGTCACCTTGCAAAAAGCAACCTTGTTGTGATGAGAGGGGGTTTATTATTAATCGCCATCTTGAATAATATTTCTGTTATTTTTACAACGATTCCGCCAATTTCACATTCTTTGAGATCGGTTTTCTTCCTCCAGGAAATATTATTGTATTTAATTCCCATGATTAAGTTTTTGAGGCTATGATGTAGATTTATGGTTTCCAACTGTTTGTGAGATGGTGTTTACCTAAACCATAACATGGTAAAACAATGGGAGTTATGTCCCTGTGACCTACTTTTCTGACACATTTTAGAAAATTGAAAAATATTATTTTTTTGTGTCATTTGACAAGGACTTGTTGATTGGAATTGATTTTATCATGAATAAATACACTTTTTATTAGTTATTGTTCTACTGAATCTTTTTATGTAAAAGACGGTAATTTTTTTCCGGAAGTCCGTGGTAAAACATATTTAAAAAAAATGGAAACAACATTTTAAAAAGACAGGTTATGGATAATTCTCTGTTGTGAACACTTTCTCTAGAATTCCCTTGTAGCTTGACAATGTAATGTATATGTTCGTATTTCCTATGAAAGGGAAATCACTTTGCAAATTGGCGATAGGTATTCGTAATTAGTAATCTTACCCAAACTGGTACACAAGTGATAAAAACAATTTAGTGTTGAAAAATTCATGTGACTGAGTGTTAATATTAATTAATAATTTTTGTCTTAAAATCATTATTGAAACCTCTGTTACTAATTTATATTATTGCAAGTTTGTCCATGTGAAATTAAGTTGATTTTATAAGACAGTCAAAAGTAATTATGACAATTTGCTATCAAAGTTGTCACAATATTTTTATTAGACCAAATAATAGTTGACCAGAATTGCGATTTAAATGCTATTTTAGGAAATACTGATCAATAGAGTTATTATTTTGCATACATTTTTAACAACTGACACTAGGTGACTTCTATAATGTTAGTGATTTGAGAATAATCAGTTTATTTCACTCTATTCTATTTGTTTATTTATTCTTTTAATTTTGAATTCTCATGAGGTCCGATATATGTCCTTGTAAATTATTTTGATAAATGCTCATAAATTGTACATAGATCTATTTTTAGCCAGCATGCATTTAAATTAGATTAAATAAAGTAAACAATGTCTAGTTATTTGCACTTGATTTAGTATATATAAAATACTTTTTTTAAATCAAATATTATCGA
The DNA here is from genome assembly GCF_902652985.1 of Pecten maximus. Classification (NCBI taxonomy): domain Eukaryota; kingdom Metazoa; phylum Mollusca; class Bivalvia; order Pectinida; family Pectinidae; genus Pecten; species Pecten maximus. Next base: position 23,484,305 of record NC_047031.1, on the reverse strand, counting down.
AAATTAGCCCCACACTAATTTTCATTTAAATTAAAAAAAATCATCTTTTTTTCAGATAATATGATTTGCAATTATTCTATGATGTAGAGGCATGGCCCCTTTCTTCTGAACGTCATTGACCAGATCTGACCATTCTTTGATATAATTTGGGCGGAAATACCACAAAAGGTAAGTATATCATGTTTTTGGCGGGTACTTAAAATATCTTTCCTCTAGTATACACTTAAAAAATCACGTTATGTATGTGATTAAAAAATGATTGAGTATATTTTTACAGGTGTTTGGACTATCATAGGTTGATGGCCATGACTAATTCTAACAGTATGCCCTGGAGAATTTTATGTAGGGCTGGGAGTTGTGTGACAGGAAAGCCTTGCCCAAAATTGTCAATTCGTAACCGGAAATCGGATACGACTCCATACCCAGAATACCTTGCCAAACCCCTGCTTTTAGACTAAGAGCTAGTGCTGTGTATCGGCAACAATGTCACCATACGATACGTATCGTTGTATCGTTACAGCACTACTAAGAGCTATTACAGAATTATCTTTGTGGGAGACACCTGTATTAACATTTGACAAATTAATTTGACAAAGTCCAGGCCCAGGGGAACTATAGCTATTGCATTGCTATACCCCTGATATCATCAACAGCCATAGAAGTCTAGATTGAAGTTTTTATAAAACAGTGTTGTGTCAATATTAATGAGGATACTGCTGAGATATTTGGCCTACTTACCATGTGCATGACCTTTGACCTGCTTTTAAAAAACTGTCTTGAACTTTGGCCACTGTGTAGGGCTTTCATATTTGACGTCTTCCTTGTGACAAGAACTTCCATTGTTACATTTGTGAGCCTCTCAGCATTAGAAAATGAATTCCGAATTACAAACCACTCTAAGAGCTATGTTGTCTTCTGATAAGTCTTGTTTCCTTCAATACTAAAATATATTTCAGTATTTGATGGTTGGAGAAATTTGATGGATGATGGGGTCTGACTCCCTGAAAAAAACCTTAAGACTGCATGGGTAAATGTCCAGTGAATGCCTGTCTGAATATTTTGGGAATTCTTGTCACATGACAGGGGATTTCCCCTGAAATTGACTGCAGTATGTCTGCTTTTTGGAAAATTAAGCAATATATATTTCTGTTATTAGGAATACATTCTTAGCCATTTCTTCATTTTGGGAATTTTAAGCCTAGAGAAGTGTTCTGTATTGAAGGTTCGTATTTGTGCCCCTGCTTTTCCAGGCTAGAGGCAAAGGTATACCTATATAAATGTTAATCCTGAATTTATAGAAGATACAGATACAAATTTGTAACTTGGTATAATGATAGTGTCAAGTTTTGATTAGACTGACCTTTTTTTTCCTTCTGAGTTACAGCCATTTGACATTTTAAGAATTTTACCATATTTTACCTGGTATAAGCCCATGTTCAGGGGATAAGCCTATCCCCCCCCCCCTTTTTTTTTTTACATTTTCCCTCCATTCTGTAATAGGCAGAGTATCAAAATTTTTACCAAAAGCAGTGTGACCGAAATTGGAGAGCCTTGATCATGAATAACTATTGGGAATTAAAAAAATTGTAGTGAACTACTGTAGAATCTCTTGTTGACCATTCATTATTGTTGTTCCAATTTTTGTTACCATGTACTTCTTCTGAAAGGTCATGCAGCATGTAATAACAGTGTTTTTGCTTTATATTTTGGGAAAATGCCAATTAGCCACATTTGGAAAATTTCATGCGAAGACAGGGCATCCATTAACCCGAGACCTTGGGTCAATGACGCAGCAAAATTTAATTTGACGCACGACTTTTGCATGCAGTGCGTCAATCTGACGCTTCACATTTTGACCACCACTGTGATTAGTCTATGTGTTGTCCGATACCCAGGCTCAACAAAGGGTATATTTGCTATGGTCGGTGACACTAATTAGTAGAATACCCCTAGGAGTCAATTAAAAGAGCCACTCAACTGTGACTAATCCAACGGTCGCTGCCGTATCCACTGTACCTACCTGTAGAGGCCGATCTGCACTTTATTCTAAGCAATAACATTTTAATAATTGAAATAAGTAAGCTATAGTAGATTCCCATCCCAACAAATAAATGTAACATATGTTTTTGACAACTTTCAATCATGTACATAACAAGAATGAGATCGTAAGCAGGCCTAGTTTGCATCATGCCAACACAGGCGGCAGCCATTTTGTTGTTAACCTGAATAACCTTACATGTACATGACCTCTGCAGTGCATTTGACAGGGTGGGAAGCGTAAATCATTCCTGTTACATTTTGGCGGCAAATATGAAAACATGATATGCATACAAAAATAACCTCTAGAGGCTGAGCAGATAAAAAAAAAGAAATAAAAAGATGGTTTTACAAATTATGCTTAACCATTGTAACACATTTAAACATAATTTCAGCAAGAAAACTGTGATACAAGTTTTTTTTGTTAAAAGATTTACAAGAAATTTATTTCAGTGATTAAATTAAATAAAAAAATAATAATTATGTTTTGATTGTACTTTATTCAAACAAAAATATATAATTAAAAGAAAAGTTTAAATTTTTAAAATACTTTTTTTTATTTAATATTTAAACAAAAATTGGATAATAAATTAAGATGAACTAAGTTCTTTTGAATTTTCAATTAAATATAATGTTAAAAAAAAAGACGCTTTTATCAGTTTACATTCGGAAACGATTAACCCTCAAATTTGAGAATTTCATATTTTGACTCTCAGGATTTTGATTTGACTCTCAGGATTTCAAAGCTGAGGGTCACTGACTCTTGAGATTTTAATCCTACTGGATGCCCTGGAAGATGGTATTAAAAATTAACGTACCAATAACTGCTCAATGAGTGGCATGCTTATACCAGTTCAATAATGCAGAGTAAATTTTAGCTTTAAATGATGGCACACACCAATTTTGTTGATATACTGTCCGTTTTGTGATATATTTGCCATTGTATGATATTTGAGATTTTTGGGAGTCATATATAATTTAATCAGTCTTCAAAATTATGAGATTTTATTAAGTTCATTTTGGGGAAAATAAGGCTAAAATGGACTGGCAGTGGTATTTTTTATGGCATGGACATATCGTTAAACCTCAAAGATTATGATTTAAAGATGTTATTCTTTCTTTTACAGTCAAGATGGTGAAGAGAAACTCTGGTGGCACTCGCAATATGCCACGGCGGAGCAGTGCACGATCCATCGGACTGGAGTTGATGATGGATTGCCAGAGCGAGGATCTATCGCCAGCTCAGATTCAACACATGAAGAAATGTCGCCTTGAGTTTGATAACGCCATGGCGATGATCAAAGCTGCCCAGGCGAAGGCGCGGGCGGGAAAGGCAACCGTTTCTGTTCAAAAAGTTCACATGAAAAACATTCCACCTCCAAAACCAATTCCTGTTCTGGTCAATCAGCAAAAACAAGGTATGTATACAAATTCTTAAACTTTGTCAGGTAGCATAAAGAGAGATTATGATTAATTTGTCCAAAATAGCACTGATTTCAGTGGAATTGTGCCCACGGCAGGTACATATGTAGAGGGATTGAAAACTCACCCAGTTTGGAGACAGACGTCGTAGCATGTGCTTTTGTCATATGTGCACTGAACCATGAAAGAGTACCTACCACTATATCACACTAGTAGTACTATATTTATATCACACAGACATTAGGCAAAATTGGATATATTTCATCAGAGTCTGGTTTCATTTATGCAAAATTTAGTTAACTTTTTCAAATCTTTTGTTATTAATCTTGATCAAACAATGTAAAATGTAATCAGCTTTTAATCGATACAAGAATTTTTTTTTAAATGTTGACAAGTATTTTTTGAGAAAAGTGGGTCACCAGAAGGTAGTATATTTCGGTATTACTTACTACCAACTCTTAATGGCAATTACGTAAATTTTATGATTATTTTTGCACAAATTGAACTTAACTTGCTACTAAAACTTAATCAATGCCCATGGAATTTATTCAGCTTTGTACTAATTCAAGAATTGAAACAATTGGACGAGTATTTTTTGAGAAAAGTGGTGCACATTATGGTAAAATAAGTGTATATCGAGGACCTAATTAGATCAAACACTATCGTTTTTTTTCACACAAAACTGTTGTCAGCGAACTTAAAAATATTATGTCAATCATATCTATAAATAAATTCCTAGTTTACATGTAAAGATTTAATCTATGAAATGTTGTTCAAACAGCTGGTATAATATAAACATATGATATTATAATACTCGGTTTAAATGACTTGTTCACAAGCCAATTGGTCATGCTTTGCTATAGTGAGTGAAATCACGAGAGGCCCAGTATAAACAGGGGAAATTAACTCAATGTCATATCCCTTTGTCATTACTAGCAGATAGTGACAATTTCCAATCCCCTGTTTGTCGGGTGAAAAATGTTCTACCATTGAATACAGTATGTCACTATAGTGACAGTTGCACTATTATTAAGTATTGTAACTCAATCAAAGATGGGGGCAATAAACTGTGTCGGTGGAATTTTCCCGAGAAGTACACTGACTACAATGTTTCTGCAAAGATTAACATTGCAAAGGCAAAATGTGATGAATTGAATAAAGTGATGATGTCATCAAACGTAAACTAAAATGAAGTTCCGAGTGTTTTTGGGAGATGTAAAAAAAATCAAAGTTAACATTATATTGTTGTGTGGAAAAGTGTTCTTGCAGGGCTATTTTAGTGGTCATAGGGCCTTAAATTCAACATTGGCAACTAGTTATTGACCTATAAGGCACCTGCATGGCCTCTAAAAAATTGTGTAAATTTGCGATTTGGTTAATCTTTCAAAGGTTGTATTCAATTCTAACATGACTTTCACAATCGAAAAAAGTTACATGGATGTTATACCGATCTTAACAATAAAACAGAGTTTTTTTTTCTCAAATTTACGACAACTAGGCCGGGTGACTAACTTTTCCAATTGGCGCCTAAATGTTATTACTTGGTAGCAAAATAAGCCACCTGGTAAAAATATCACTTAGAGCCCTGTCTTGTTATTACAGAATGTTGAAATTGACATCATTTAAAAAAAATTACCTTGTTTTTTTAAGTTTCAAAAATTCACCTTCCTGTCTCATATTTTTTTGAAAAAAAATTGGCAGGAGAAACTAATGATGAATATATAGTTTTTTTGCCTTATTAAAATGCTTTGATCATCACGAGGATTTGAATATGTTGGGAAGTTTACCTAAGTCACAAATCCTCGAATCAAATACCCACTGTGTGTAGTTGGATAGAGTTTATATGGTAATTCTGATCAATTGAGTCGTGTGCAACTTAATTTGTAGAATTAACCTAATAGTATCAACTATCCCTGATGAAATTAATGAAATATATCAGAATGATTTAATCTACGTGTATTTGGTGACTTTTTACATTAAATTTTGGCTCTCATACCAGTATGCTTTGGCACACATTTATGGTTCATTTTTTTCCCATTTTGAAAAGATGACTTCAGATTTTGGCAACAGGGTCAACTTCACACTTTCAGTTAAAAATTAACATGTTATATTATGATTTAAAATAAAACATGAACTTTTTCTTTTGTAAAGCCCCACGATCAACAAGCCCTGATGTGATCTTTGTGGGTGAGAGCCCGCCCCCGCCAACTCCGAAAACTACACCAAAGCCAGCAGCACCACCGCCCCCACCACTGGTGGCTAAACCTCCTGCCATCACTACTACAATGCAGCCATCTACTCCATTGATAACAAATGTACAAGGCTCTCAGCAGTTTATCATCAGGGGCAACACTATAGGAAATACTGTGGTAGGTTGTCAAGACTCAGGGGAGATAATTTTACGGTCACTTTGACGAGGGGAGATAATTCATTCTACTATCAGGTTAACAAGAAGAGATAATCCATTATAATGTTAATTGAACAAGGGGAGAGATAAACCACAGCAGTCTAGTCTAAGGAGATAAATTCTACTGTCAGGAGAGATCAAACTTACTACGGGGGAGTGGATAGTTAGTTTATCAAGGGGAGATAATCAGTCCCATTGACAACTCTGTTAGTGGTTGCTTGCCCTAACTCCAGAGAAGATTCCAGATCTGTTTGAGGCAAAGGCTGGCTTAGTTGGTATGCTCTGTACTAACATCCTCACACCTTTTTGTGATATGTAAGTAAGATATTATATAACATTATGGACATTTCCTTCCCAGCAAGGACCATTACGACTTGTACCTCTGAGCTCAGTAGGTCAGTACCAACAGCAGCCACCTGTCCCCGTACAGTTCCAGGTGTCAAAACAAATTACAGCACCTCCAACATGTAAGATGCTTTATATTCAAGTGTGGTAATATGGTAAAATTTGCTGGTGTTTTTACCTTTAAATTGTATTAAACTTGTTAACACAGCATAAAGTCTGCAATGTGATAATGATTATCAGAAAATACCTAGACTCTGAAATCCATAAAATTTAGAAAATGCATAGACTCAGAAATACATCTATACACTTGAAAGATGCATAGACTCAGAAGATCCATAGACTGGGAAAATCTATAGACTCAAAAAATACATAGACTCAAAAATACTTAGAATCAGAAAATACATAGACTCAAAAAATACATAGACTCAAAAAATACATTGACTCAGAAAATACATAGACTCAAAAAATACATTGACTCAGAAAATACATAGACTCAAAAAATACATTGACTCAGAAAATACATTGACTCAGAAAATACATTGACTCAGAAAATACATTGACTCAGAAAATACATTGACTCAGAAAATACATAATTTAAGTGTACACACTTCCCCTGTAAGACATAACGGTCACAGAAAATAGTTTTAAAAGGTGGTTAAGCGAGGTAAACACATTCAATGGTCAATTATTAAAATTTCAATAATACATTTTTTAGTTATGATTATGGCTTGTAAATTTGCACGTCTCATTACATAATGGAGATATTTATGTTTGTAGCAGCCCCGAGAATTTCTCAGGCTGGAATGGTATCTGCATCTTCCATGCTTGTCAACAGTGCCATCATGGCAAAACGTCATCTAGAAGGTACACAAGATAGTGCCGGACCAGCCAAGAAGAAGCTGAAGAAACCAGGCGAAGTCATGGATAATATAGGTAAGAACTTTTGGTTTAAATATGGCCCCTTTTCAAAGGACCTGTTAAATTCAGGCCTATGGACTCATCATCAGTTGGCCATGGTCACCGGTCTTGTGTTGGGCTATTAAAGGGACATTCCTTCGTTCAGACATCAGAAACATGCACAATTTCTAATGATGAATCCTATGTCCGAACGATGTGAGTTTTATTTAGCTCAGTAACATGATTGTCTAGACAGTTGCTAGTCCCATCACATCCAAGAAGTTCAGTAACATGATTGTCTAAAACTGTGGATAACTCTGTCCAGGGTAAGAGAAAAATTAATCCCACACAGGGTAGGGAAAGACAGCTGACATGTGCTATTGACGCCACTTTTGTTTGTTTGTTTGTTTTTGTTTAACGTCCTATTAACAGCCAGGGTCATTTAAGGACGTGCCAGGTTTTGGATGTGGAGGAAAGCCGGAGTACCCGGAGAAAAACCACCGGCCTGCAGTCAGTGCCTGGCAACTGCCACACATAGGTTTCGAACTCGCAATCCAGTGGTGGAGGGCTAGTGTTTAAGTGTCGGTACACCTTAACCACTCGGCCACCGCGGCCCCACGCTATTGACGCCACTAACAATGGCATCACGTCATCATTTTATCAAGTGTAACTAGTGGTGTTCCGATTAATCAAGTTCGTCGAGTATCACTTGTTTGAGACGTTTGATCAATTAATCGAGTAAGAAATATGTAATCGAGTTTCGTCGGAAGTGCCCTACTTCAGGTTTTATGAAAATATATTCGCCGATTTCAGATAAACATCCGCAAGTTCAGCTTGACAATGCAACAGTCGCTTGCGGGAAATGGTTATGCTTGTATCATACAAAATCAAGCATCGCAATAACTGGTACAGTGTTGTAATACTAGGAGGAATGCAAACGTACCGATGACTAAGATTATGTTTGTGAGAACATAAGCGACTAGCTATGGAAGCAACGTCAATGTATACAATCCTTCTTCCCGGTAAACGCACAGGGTCTATTTTATGGAAACATTTTGGTTTTTAATGAAAACAAGAAGCATTAGGTCTGTTAAGTACTGATACCTTAAATATGACAAAAATTATTTATAAAATGTGCAGAAAGTCGTATTCCTTCAATGGTAAGTCACAGTTCTACTTTTGTTTTCAAAGTATATTAGACTTTCGATAACGGATGGATTAAAGCATTTTACAGCCCGTGCAAAAATTTCCAATGAGCTAAATACTCCAATGAACAATCCTTTTGTTGTTGTTTTTTATGTGTTGGATAAAATTATTAAAAAAAAACAATTTTGGTTCATTTTTATCTGTGTAATAAACAAATAAACACACAGGAAGATAGTATACATGTAGCTATATAGGTATAACAGTTATTAGTTACTGAAATTGTTGTTGAAAGCATTTCACAAAATATTGAGACATGAATACAAAATATACATTTGGAAATTAATCGATTTTAATCGATCATCGATCGGTTACACACAAGTGATGATCGATCACAAAAATTCAACCGATTCCCAACACTAAGTGTAACTATCTCACAATTTATAATATCATCAATTACTGTTAACATTTTCATAATGGTTTGATGTAAAATATTCAGAGCACTTTACATTTTGTTACTTTGTTACTAAGTAGAATATGTGAGAAAAATGGACCTTTACTGTGGACAGGCCCAAGTAAGATTCTATTAATCTGCACCCAATAAAAATTGTCTTGAATTCATGTTTTATCCCCTAAATTTATAGTGTTACTATTAGTAGTGTTACTAATAGAATCTTTCATCCCCTTGGGGATGAGACCAGGGAATCTCAACTAGAGGGGAAGATTCTTATGTTGCCAAACACTTCCATGGGGGTGAATGATTATTTTTCTCTTACCCTGTTTACCATCTTATGTATCTAATATGGACATAACATCAATGCAATGAAATGTTGGCATGACATAATTGAATTGTCAACGTGACGTCATTGTATTGTCGCTGTGACATCATGGAATTGTTTATGTGACGAAATGCAATTGTTGTAGCTTGTCTCAACCTAGGGTGAGACAAAACCTCACAGCGGTAAAACTGCGGATATCCCTTTCCAGGGTAAGAGAAAATATAGTCCGGACAATTCTTTGTCCTTATTGGTCAAGAATTCTCCCATATTAAGACAAAGTGACAAAATAGTTGCTGATAGAAGAGCAGTGTACTATTACTTATTACATGTTTTGAGGTGTGGCTATTTTCATATTTTACAGGAAGAGTGGTATATTCATTACATGTTTTGGGGTGTGGCTATTTTCATATTTTACAGGAAGAGTGGTATATTCATTACATGTTTTTGAGGTGTGGCTATTTTCATGTTTTACAGGAAGAGCAGTATATTTATTACATATTTTGAGGTGTGGCTATTTTCATGTTTTACATGAAGGGCAGTATATTTATTACATATTTTGAAGTGTGGCTATTTTTCTGTTTTACATGAAGAGCAGTATATTTGTTACATGTTTTGAGGTGTGGCTATTTTTCTGTTTTACAGGAAGAGTGGTATATTTATTACATGTTTTGAGGTGTGGCTATTTTTCTGTTTTACAGGAAGCTGGGTGCCCCTAGATGAGTACTACTATGGTAAAATGGAAGGTGACCCTTCTTATGTAGAGGACAAAGGAGAGTACAGATTCAAGGTTTGTCAGGCTACACTCATCGTACCCTTTTAAGGCAGGGTTTTCCCGGACGCAGGTTTTCTGCGTCTAGGACGCAAAAAAATCACGAAGGACTCGCAAAACAAATGTATTTGCGTCCGTGGGACGCAATAATAAATAGACAAACGTCTAATTAAACTACATATTAACCACATCGCTAAAAAAATAACTTTTTGTCGGTATTGTGCCGTGTTCATTTCTCGCTGGTATCAATCGATGTTTTTACAAATCTAGGCCTGGTAATAGCTATAAATAGGTCATTTATGATCAGGGTAAATCCGAGTCTTCTGCGAGTTTTAAATGGTAAAAGTCTTAAGTTTGGCTAATTGAAGCGTCTAAACAACTATGATGTAGACAAAGTTTGTAACCATGCAGCGAACGATTGGAAGTTTCTTTGTTGGCTGTAACATTAACTGTTTTTACAATATTCATTATTCAGTACACATGACAATTTCACAAAGTTAAAAAAAATGGGACTCCTGAATTTCTGCTGGGACTCCATTGAGGAGTCCCTGGGACTCCCTAAAACAAAATGACAGGGAAAACCTTTTAAGGGCAGGTGTTTGATTGTACATATTTCTTATCACCTTCCACTTTTAAACCAGAGATTCCAGTAGACCCTTTAAGATCATTTTGACCCCCAGAAATAAAATTTGACTCTTGGGTTTTAGGGACATGTCTTTTTCGGTGATGGCAAAATGTTGTCCGAACAACGGAAAAGTCCAATAAAAAATATTGAATTTTGCCACCACCGGTATTTGGCATATGTTTTGACTCTTCAAATTATTGAGAAATGATTATTTGACTTCTGATATTGCTAAAGGTGAAGGGTCAAGAGGTCAACACTTTTGAAAATAGATTTTATCCTACTTTTTTTGAGGGTAAAGATTTTCACTGTCCACTTTTGATGAAGGGATTTTCACCACTCACTTTTGAGGGTTGGAGTTTTCACCTTCTACTTTTGACGGAAATAATTTTCATGTGTTAATTTAAAGACTGATATTTTCTTCCATGCTTGTTAGAGGGCAGGGATATTCACCATCCACTTAGGAGGGGATGAGATTTTCACCATCCACTTTTGAGGGGATTAGATTTTCACCATCCACTTTTGAGGGGATGAGATTTTCACCATCCACTTATGAGGGGATGAGATTTTCACCATCCACTTTTGAGGGGATTAGATTTTCACCATCCACTTATGAGGGGATGAGATTTTCACCATCCACTTTTGAGGGGGTGGAGATATTCACCATCTACTTATGAGGGTTGGGATTTTTCACTGTCCCTAATTTACGTAATATCTGTTAATTTGAGAAATCTTGCCTTTACAGTGCTGGTACTGCTCTAAGATGCTCTACAATAACATCAAAGCTATGATGCACATTCAAGGTCATATTGACAGTGGCAAACAACATAACCTTGACCTTAGTGATCTCACCCAATGTAAACACTGCTACAAGCAATTTGATACGCCGTTCGAGATGCAGACCCATGTGGAGAAGGTATGATATACTGTTCAGAATCAGTTTGAGTGTCGAAGTTAATCATCCGTTAAAACTGAACTATTTTCAGTTATGTTGAATATTCAAATTTTTCTCCCAACATTTTATAAGATTTTGATTAATATGACCTGTTAATGACTTCACTTGTTAACTCTAGTAGTCTAGATAACTACATTTCATAGTTTTTTCTGGCCTCATACATATATATGCATGACAAAGAAATTTAGAGTTATTGATTATGAATTTTTACTTCCTATATACTAAATTAGTTCTTATTAACTGATTAAATATCTATAATAATCCAAAATTGGCCACACACTAGACATCTCTATATCTAATTGATTGATATTTGTGCTATATTTTGGTATCATTTTGTAAATCATTTTGTCTAAATCTTATTTAAACACTAACTGCAATGCAACCATTTTGCTCAATTATGATAGAAAAAAAGGAGAGTCTGCCTATATATGATTATTCTTTGAAAAAACTGTTTAATTTTGGTGATGCACTAGGTTCGAGAGTGGCAAAACTTTCAAGTGGTTTACGGTAATTGTAATGTATGGTAATTCTTTGAAATATCATGATAATTTTAAAAATGTTTTTTTTTTTTAAATAATTACTAGCTACAGAGTATTTATCTTAACACTTGTAGGTACATATGAATGGAGCGAACGTCCTCCTTTGTCGGATCTGTGAGCGTGACCACGAATCCCGTACTGCGCTCACCCATCACATGCGACAGAATCACAATGCTTGTGAGATGCCATATATCTGTCACCTGTGTAACTTCCGGTCGTCCATGTACAGTGATGTTGTGGACCACTTCAAAAAGGTACTGCCACGGCCTCATGGTCGTATTGTCATAGCTGGAAGTAGAACGATCAATTTGACTCTAATCTGTTCTAAACTTTGAAGATTTTTGACAAAATGTCAAATTCTTTTACCAGGTTTTAGAAACCTTTAAGTTTACATGCATTTTAGACCATATCTGTGATCTCACTGTGAACAAATGTTTCTGTATCTAAAAATTACTATGAAAAAAAATTATATTTCAATAAATTTTCTTTTGTGAGTTAACCAAGCTAAAACATTATTGATGATAATCTTCATTACAGAAACATGACAGTTCTCCCCATATTCTTTGTCTGTATTGTCTGAAAGTATTCAAGGTCAAGTTTGTGACCTTGGGCTGGGGTCAGACACAGACGTACTACGGCCATCTCCTAAAGCACCAGTCGAAGGCGTCGACAAAGAAATGTACACTGTGTCGCCTCACCTTCTACAACGTGCCTGATGTCAAGGCTCACAAAAAGAAAGATCACCAAGCCAATCACAAAGGAGTGTTAGGTAACTGCTGAAAAGTTCATTTTACTTATTTGGCGATTTCAGTAAAAATATCTACTCAACAGAAGGACTCCAGGTTTTTCAAACTGAAAACTCCCAACAATATTATTTCAAACAGTCTCATTGAACAAAATATATCATAAGCCAAATTTATTCGTGCTTACACCATTTATGGCAAGTTAAAATTGGCTCAACCTTATTTGTCATCTACCGGTTGTTTACAACGGTAATAGTCGGTATTTCAATATCCAATTTTGGATATGACGAACACTTTCCTCTGCTTCCATGAAATTTGTTGATAGTAAGTTTTGCTGTATTTATAAACCTGTTTACATTTGTGACAGGCCAGAACAACAGATACTCTACCCCTGGACAAGTAATGATCAAGGTCCCCGAGTCTGGTCTGCAACCAAAGCCGCAGAGTGTCAAGTCTCTTAACGCGCCCGCAGTCAGTAAAGTGTTGGACTTCGGTGGGACACGCTTCCCGACAATGGTCAATTATCTGACCTGTCTGGAATGTAAGATGTCCATGGGTACACCTGACCATTTCAAGTAAGTACTGCTTTGACCGAAGACATTGTAATACCAAATATTGTCTGGAGATAATCTCTATTTAAATTATTTGCTTGCCATTCTGAATTGGTTGAGCGTTCACTCATTATAACGATAGATGACAGCACGGTAATATTTCAATTACAGGAAATATATCGAGTGTTCCATGTGTCGGTTTGCCACAAGTTGCAGCATCGCCTACGCCAACCACATGATGGGATTCCATTCCTGTCAGGTGTCCAGTCTCAACCTAAACATCCCCTGGGAGCGCAGAATGGAATCTCCTATGTATTGTTTGTGTGGATTTGGGTCAAGATATGGTAACAAAATAGGTAAGCTGGTGATACGCAGTATCTATCTATAGGTACTTTGATATTCTATTACTTGCGATTTCAAAGCTCATACCATATTGATAATTATATATCATCGAATAAGCCCTCTCCCTGGAAAGTTAAGTATTAAAGTTTGTCGAGGGCTTCTATATGAACCCTTTTTAATTAATATTGTAAAATTGATGATTTTGCGAAATGAATATGCACATTGCTTGAGGACAGGGTATTTTTTGCAGATATGTAACTTTGAAAATATAATCTAAAAATGAAGAGCTTGAATTTCAATTCTTAGCCCTTTTGGAGGATTTGAACAGGATCACAAAAACGAAAAATAATAAGCAATGACATTATTTATATCTTTTCTGTGCTTGTGCTTAATCAAATCCCATCAAATGATTACTTCTAGTCGCTGATCTGCAAAGATAATCTTAAGTCATTAAAAACTTCAATTTCTATTAAAGAAATATTGGGGAAAACGTTTGGAACAGAAATTGAATTTTAGGTCACCTGAAACAAAGTCTTAGCTGACTTATTCTAATCACCTTTTGTCTGTCATCATCCGTCTGTAAACAATTTACATTTTCTACTTCTCATAAACCCCTAAACGAAATATTTAAGAACTCAGTTGACCAGTAAGGCCCTTGGGCCTCTTGTTGTTAATGGAACCATTAAAGTGATTTATAGAGTAACATCCTCTCTGTATGCACTCTTTATGATTGTTAGTTTTCTGGAAAGTGATGTTTGCAGTATAAAAAAAATATTCAATACTTTCATTATAGCAAACCATCTGGTGTATTGTACCAAGCGGACATGTTACGTGGATAAACCCTGATGTACCCATGCCTGAGGATGGTGCTGATGGTAAGATACTGCTTGATAACCGTATGGTTAGCTATTAACTGGACAATCGACTGTCATTAATAACCATGGCTTAGAAATAAATCTCACAAATCTGATAAACAGATAAGCTGTGTCCTGGTGAAGGCCTGGCATTAGTCTGAAACAGGTTGGCAATCAGCTGTAAAAGAAATTAGAATGTGCAATCACGTGCTTTTTGAAAACCTGGGTTCTAGAGTTACTCCTCTTGTTTATTATATGTACTTCAGTTAAGAGGGTTTGCATGCCAAGAATCAATGCTAAAATTACATTTATCAACAGGTTTTACAAATTCCTTAACAAAAAGTTAGCAAGAAAAAAAATGATGTAATTCAGAACAAGGTCATTACGATACAAAACTGATGATATGTTGGACATTGAATACAAAACTGATGATATGTTGGACATTGAATACAAAACTGATGATATGTTGGACATTGAATACAAAACTGATGATATGTTGGACATTAATTACAAAACTGATGATATGTTGGACATTGAATACAAAACTGATGATATGTCGGACATTGAATACAAAACTGATGATATGTTGGACATTGAATACAAAACTGATGATATGTTGGACATTGAATACAAAACTGATGATATGTTGGACATTGAATACAAAACTGATGATATGTTGGACATTGAATACAAAACTGATGATATGTTGGACATTGAATACACATGTTGAAAGGCACACAAATCTTTTTTATTCTCGTTTACAATTATGTATAGGAAACTTTGGTATGAAGTAAAAATCATAACAACCTGTCGCTTAATTGAAGCTACAGTTATAGATGTGTTCCATGTCAATTCCAATCAATTTTGTTGTCATAAAACATATAATTTAATTTTGTATGAAACACGCATTTTCATTGGCTGAAATAATTTTGTACCTCCATAACACAATTTTTGACGTTGCGAAATGTAACGTCATTTTTGATTGGCTGATGACGTTGCGTAATAATTTATCACAGAAAAGAGTTTGCCAAAGAAAGTGAAATATCTTGGTGTGTATAAGACGAAATTAAATTGTAAGAATTAACATAAATTATTTTTTCTGTTATACAGTCATAACATAAAAAACTGGAGTGTACTCTCTTCATAAACCGCTTCGCGGTTTATTTAGAGTACACTCCAGTTTTCTCTGTTATGACTGTATAACAGAAAAAATAATTGATGTTAATCCTTAAATATCAAAAACATTGTTAATGAGACAGAGCCTATGTAAGCCATCTCCAAAATGTAGATTTGTTGCCTGTAGCAATAGCATTTAAACAATTTCAAGCTATCTGATAATTTCTCTTTAGCCTGATATAAGACCTTAGTCTTTGATGATTTAATGGGGGGCATTTGTAATGACAAAACCATAAATTTCCCAAAAGTTTCATAGAAAAGTATTTTTCAGAAGATATGGACCCAAGGAGAAAACCTGGAGCATCCATTTTAGATGTCCTTGGTCTGGTGAAGAAAAGAACAATAACTCCAAGTAAGTAGTTCTATTATGTTGCTTAAAATGATCTGACAGAAAGGTCCAAGAATTTATGAAAAATAATGTCTTATTCAAATCCTTAAGACTTTAAAAAATAGAGATTGCTGTGACAGTTATGACTTTTGATGACAAGACTTTTGAAAGTACTTTGCTTTCAGAAGTTTTAACCAAGAATAAAAAATGTTAACAGTTTTCAATATGTAACTCTTAAAAAAGATATCACTTTCAGGAAATATCCTGATTTCTAATAAAAACGTGTCTTCTGTATATATACATAAGGAACCATACTCTGGGCAAGAATTATTTTTTTGTAATTTCTGAAAATTTTGAAAAGAAAGTAAGTCATTATTTGATTTCTAGAAATATTCCTGTAAGGATCCTACTTTGGTATAAAAGACATTTTTCAATTTTTTGAAATACATATAACCAAGGATCGTACTCTGATAAAGTTATCATTTGATTTCTGCAGAGGAGGAGGTGCCACCTGGTAAGCTCTCTGTACATATATCATGCTTGCTGGTATTTCACTTCATGATAGCTAGTTCTCCAGCCATCCTATCATAGTTACTGGTGTAGGAGATCACATCGTTAAATATCATGCCTGCCGGTATTTCTCATCATGATAGCTAGTTCTCCAGCCATCCTATCATATAAATATAGTTACTGGTGTAGTAGATCATATTCTCATTATAAGTATCATGCTTGCTGGTATACTCATTACAATGTAAATATATATATCGCTATAGACTGGCCTTGGTAGTTGGTGTAGTAGACCACATTCTCACAATAAATCATGCTTGCTGGTATACTCATTACAATGTAAATATCCTGCTATAGACTTCCTGCTTTGGTAATTGGTTTGGTAGCCTGTGCTCTCATTAAGTCCATTTATCAGCCATTTTGTATCTTGCATTGAAATCAGTCATGACTATTTTTGTTCTATTTATAGCATGCTAGCTTACATACTGTTTAAATTATCTATTTAATTAATGTTTCCATTTGCTCTGCATTGTCACTATATAACCTTACCAACAAAACGGAAAGTTATCAAAGCGGGTTCAATTTGTCTGGAATCCAGTAAGAATGGTACGATAATTTCCCCAAGATGGCAGTCTAATAAGTACATAAACTCGCCCGTATAAACTCGCCCGCCCGTATAAACTCGCCCGTATAAACTCGCCCGTATACATATTGCTATACAGTAGAAACGGAGGGGGCCACAATTGCTCAGTCGGTTAGAGCACAACCCTCGTAACATAAATTAAAGATTCGAGGTGCGTGGTTTGATGCTCCCTAGCCAATTCAGTTTGTGTTTCTTGGGAAGCTGAGAAACGGGCCAGTCTGTGCTGTCGTAGTTGTGTCCTTGGGCAAGACACTTTACCCTTTTTGCTCTGGATGGCATGCGACGGGCCTCCTGAATGTTGTTCAGTGAGGTAGTCACCAACAACTACAGGGAGACCCCGACTCAAAATAGCCCTGGCTATATATTCACTGGCATTAAAAACCCAGTAAACAAACAGTAGCATGCATATTAATGGGTCTTTCATTGTCCTGTAATGTTAGACAACCCATAATAAGTTGTTCTTAGTGCTGCTATCATAAGCAGGGAAACCCCCTATTTAATAATGCCGTTGCTCCTGTGTAAAATTTTAAAAAGGACATAAATTTTGGCCTGATCCAAACCAGATTTAAGTTTACATACTGGTACAGTAAGTTAATCCCCACATTCCTGTCTGTCTCTCTGTCTCCACATCTTTTGATTTAGAATTCATTTTAATCTAGTATTATTCCATGGCCCCCTGAGGAATTGGTTATTATCGGATTGAATAAATTTCAGTTTTGATGGCTCCAATCCATGATCTTCTCAAGAATTGGTTTTAATCAGATTAGATAAATTTGAGTTTAGATGGCTCGAATCCCAGACTCCCTGGAGAATTTATTTTAATTGGAATTAGATTAACACATTTGTACATAGATACTGATTACTGCAGATTGGCAACTTTGTAATGCTTTACTGTATACAAGTATTTTCTTTTTCCACTTCATCTTCATTCCTTGCTTCGTAGAAAATCCCCATAGTACAAATTCTACTATCTGTCTATCCTATGTGTATGTGTTTAGTAGCACCCAGATACCATTGTATCGCTATATACACCTCAATAAATCTTTAAGTAGCACTGATGAAATGAATTCTAGCTACAACAAACAGGGTTTCAGTTGATCAATCACAATGAACATCTCATGTCAAATCACTATTTTTCTGAAATCTGACTTTAATGTTAAATAGACATGTCTCTTCAAACCCTGGGTAAAATGACTTTGATCGGGAGTCCAGAATGTACGCAGTGTTTTTAGCTCACCTGGCCCGAAGGGCCAGTGAGCTTATGGCATGGCGCAGCGTCCGTCGTCTGTCGTCCGTCGTCCGTCGTCCGTCCGTCAACTTTTCATTTAAATCGCTACTAGTCCTAAACTACTCAGTGGATTTTGACCAAATTTGGTCTGAAGCATCCTTGGGTGAAGGGGAACCAATTTTGTATAAAGGGTGGATCTGGCCCCCCAGGGGCCTTAGGGGCGGGGCCCAATAGGGGAAATATAGCAAATTCTTTAAAATCCTTCTTCTTCTGTAGAAATGAAAGGATTTGATTCATATTTGGTCTGAAGCATCCTTGGGTGAAGGGGAACCAATTTTGTATAAACCGTGGGTCTGGCTCTCCCAGGGGCCTTAGGGACGGGGCCCAATAGGGGAAATATAGCAAATTCTTTAAAATCCTTCTTCTTCTGTAGAAATGAAGGGATTTGATTTATATTTGGTCTGAAGCATCCTTAGGTGAAGGAGAACCAATTTTGTATAAACGGTGGGTCTGGCCCCCCAGGGGCCTTAGGGGCGGGGCCCAATAGGGGAAATACAGCAAATTCTTTAAAATCCTTCTTCTTCTGTAGAAATGAAGGGATTTGATTCATATTTGGTCTGAAGCATCCTTGGGTGAAGGGGAACCAATTTTGTATAAACGATGGGTCTGGCCCGCCCAAGGGACTTAGGGGCGGGGCCCAATAGGGGAAATAAAGCAAATTCTTTAAAATCCTTCTTCTTCTGTAGAAATGAAGGGATTTGATTTATATTTGGTCTGAAGCATCCTTAGGTGAAGGAGAACCAATTTTGTATAAACGGTGGGTCTGGCCCCCCAGGGGCCTTAGGGGCGGGGCCCAATAAGGGAGATATAGCAAATTCTTTGAAATCCTTCTTCTTCTGCAGGAATAAAGGGATTTGATCCATGTTTGGTCTGAAGCATCCTTGGGTGAAGGGAAACCAATTTTGTATAAACCGTGGGTCTGGTCTCCCAGGGGCCTGAGGGGCAGGGCCCAATAGGGGAAATAAAGCAAATTCTTTGAAATACTTCTTCTTCCGTAGGAATAAAGGGATTTGATCCATATTTGGTCTGAAACATCCTTGGGTGAAGGGGAACCAATTTTGTATAAACGGTTGGTCTGGTCCCCCAGTGGCCTTAGGGGTGGGGCCCAATAAGGGAAATATAGCAAATTCTTTAAAATCCTTCTTCTTCTGTAGAAATGAAGGGATTTGATTCATATTTGGTCTGAAGCATCCTTGGGTGAAGGGGAACCAATTTTGTATAAACGATGGGTCTGGCTCTCCCAGGGCCCTGAGGGGCGGGGCCCAATAGGGGAAATAAAGCAAATTCTTTGAAATCCTTCTTCTTCCGTAGGAATAAAGGGATTTGATCCATATTTGGTCTGAAACATCCTTGGGTGAAGGGAAACTAATTTTGTATAAACGGTTGGTCTGGCCCCCGAGGGGCCTGAGGGGCGGGGCCCAATAGGGGAAATAGGGTTAATCCTTTAAATCGCTACTAGTCATAAAGTTATGAATGAATTTGAACTTAATTTGGTCAGGAACATTCTTGGGAGAAGGGGAACAGAGTTTGTATAAATTTTTACTCTGAACCCCCAGGGGCCTGAGGGGTGGGGCCAAATAGGGGAAATAGGGGTTAATCCTTTAAATTGCTACTAGTCGTAAAGTTATGAATGAATTTGAACCAAATTTGGTCAGGAACATCCTTGGGAGAAGGGGAACCGTGTTTGTATAAATTTTTACTCAGAACCCCCAGGGGCATTAGGGGCGGGGCCCAATAGGGAAAATAGGGGTTTATCCTATGAATCGCTATTTATCATAAAGTTATGTATGGATTTGAACCAAATTTGGTCTGGAATATCCTTGGGGGGAAGAGGGGAAAGAAAGTTTATGTAAATATTGACTCTGACCCCCAAGGGGCCTGAAGGGTGGGGCCAAATAGGGGAAATAGAGATCTGTCTTTATATCGCTCCTAGTCATAAAGTTTTAAATGGATTTGAACCGAATTGGTCAGAAACATCCTTGGTGAAAGGGATAAACACAATTCTGATGTAAAAAATAGGCCCAAGGGTCTTTCCCCACCCTAAGGGACTTAGTTTCTTCAAACACAATTAGGTTGTAAAAATAATCCATAGGGTATTTCAGTCCCTTAGAGAGTATGTGTATTAACAAATTGAACATGAACATTATCTTGACATTTGGTCAAATCCAACCAGGTGAGCGATACAGGCCCCATGGGCCTCTTGTTTGGGATGTTTGAATCCCGGGCTCATGCTATTCCTGTAGAATTTTGAGTAATCACAAAAAAATCTAGTATTTGGACTTTCGAGATATTAGAAATGGTGTTCTGGACTCCTCTGAAAAAAATTCAGACAAAAGTAAATGGTCATCTGAGAGTTCTAAAAGAGGTTTACTATTTCAAATATCTGCATGTCTAATCTAAACATTTAAATATAACAATTTATGTCTCCCTTTAAGGATACCTGCCCCATATATCAGACCATAGGCATATACATCTGATTAGTATATATGGAAACAAGGTGTAACACATGAAAGTTGTGCGACAATGAGTTAAAGATGAGAAAATGGACCAAAAGTGGTCATGATGGCAGATGATGCATCGATTGTGGAATAGAGGTGGGCTATATATTTTAGGATGGTTTTCCAACAGTTTGTCTGATTTGTTGATAACAGCCCTTAAGATAGATAGCCTTACTTCTATATGCCACAGTCAAAGCATTGTCTTATCTTCAAGTGTTACACTGTGTTGATATAGTAGCTAGGAGAAGGGGCGAATTCATTTTCTATAAATACTAACCAGATGCAGACATCTGTGATCAGATACGTTTGTCTCTAAAACCTTTAAAGATCATTACCCAGCTGTAAATCAGACGAATTTATGACTTCTGTCACCGTTGTAATTTATGTCTCCCTTTAAAGATGCTTACCCCGTATATCACACACATGTATGTCATCTGTCACCGGTGTAATTCATATATCCCTTAAAGGATGCTTACACTGTATATCAGACACATGTATGACTGCTGTCACCATTGAAATTATGTTCCTTTAAGGATGCTTACCCCATATATGTATCATCAGACACATGTATGACTGCTGTCACCATTGAAATTATGTTCCTTTAAGGATGCTTACCCCATATATGTATCATCAGACACATGTATGACTGCTGTCACCGTTGTAATTCATGTTCCTTTAAGGATGCTTTCCCCATATATCTGACACATGTATGACTGCTGTCACCGTTGTAATTCATGTTCCTTTAAGGATGCTTACCCCATATATGTATCATCAGACACATGTATGACTGCTGTCACCGTTGTAATTCATGTTCCTTTAAGGATGCTTTCCCCATATATCTGACACATGTATGACTGCTGTCACCGTTGTAATTCATGTTCCTTTAAGGATGCTTACCCCATATATGTATCATCAGACACATGTATGACTGCTGTCACCGTTGTAATTCATGTTCCTTTAAGGATGCTTACCCCATATATCTGACACATGTATGACTGCTGTCACTGTTGTAATTCATGTTCCTTTAAGGATGCTTACCCCATATATCTGACACATGTATGACTGCTGTCACCGTTGTAATTCATGTTCCTTTAAGGATGCTTACCCCATATATCTGACACATGTATGACTGCTGTCACCGTTGTAATTCATGTTCCTTTAAGGATGCTTTCCCCATATATCTGACACATGTATGACTGCTGTCGCTGTTGTAATTCATGTCTCAGTTTTTCTTAAGGATGCTTACCCTGTATATCGGGCACACATATATGGTAGCAGTCTCTCTTCATGCACTGTATTTGTCTGTTTTGAAGATGGTTTTTTTTTTTCGGGACATTTGCATATAGCTCATAGCTATTTCTGAAACAATTATTGATAGAGCATGGTCTTAGCCTTAGACTGAAAAAGAAATTGTTTGTGGCCACTTATATGCTATAATGTTTTGTGTAGAATAACAATTTAGATGCTAGTTAGTGTTGCTGTATTAGAAATGCTATTTCAATGTCATATATGATCAAACATTATACTGTAGCTATCTGACAAGAAAACCATTGCCTGGAAATAAGCCTATCTATGTTGATTGCAGTTCAGAACATATACTAACAAGTGCTTTTCATATGTGGTGCTTGCAAACTACTACTGTATTGACATAGAAGTTTGTTTGGTAGTTTTGGGGAAAATACAGAAATTTTAGTGAATTTTTGAAGTTTGAATAAATCTTACCATACTGTCACAGCGGGAAACTAAAAAAAACAGCAATGTTAGTGAGTTTTGAAGATTAAATGAATGTTGCCATACTGATACACAGACATTTGATTGTGTTTTGAAGTTTGAATAAATGTTACCATACTGACACAGCAGGGAAAAAAACCCAGAAATTTTAATGAATTGACGCAGCGGGACAGACAAAGACATCTAATTGCTTGTAATATGTGTGTTGGGTTTAGTAACAATGATAAGCTTTAGGAAAAACATAATATGTACTCCTGGTTCACAAGAGTCTTGTAAACTAAATATATAAATTTTGGTTTTTCAGAAGTGATCCGACGTTCTTCTTGGGATGATCCGCCTATCCTTACAAACATGAAGACTCTGGACGCTGTTGACCCCACCCCCTCACAGAAAACTGAGAATGAAGAGATTCCACCAGAGTTGACTGGAATGCAAAAATGGACAACAGTTAAGATTAAAGATTCAGCAATACCATCAAAGACTGCTGTATTTTTGGGGGTATGTTTCTTTTATTTTAGGGAGTACGTTTCTGTATTTTTGCAGGGTACGTTTATGTATTTTTGGAGTATAATGTTTCTGTATTTTTGGTGGTATGTTGCTGTATTTTTAGGGGTACGTATATATACATTGATGTATATTTGGGGGTACGTTTCTGTATTTTTAGGGGTACGTTTCTGTATTTTTTGGGGTATGTTTCTGTATTTTTGGAGGTATGTTGCTTTATTTTTGGGTACGATACAATGTTATATATTTCAATGCTATTTTGAAAAACTGAAATTTGAGGCCACAAAAATACATGATTTTACAGCAGTGCAGCTGTTTGGTTTCAAAAGCAAACAAGACCAGCGTTCAAGTCCAGGAGATCTTCTGGCCCCTTATAAATCTAAATGGTGCCGGGCCGAAGGGCTTGGGGTTATTTCTACTTCTGTTTGAGAGTATTTTATAATAATAGCTATCTGATCTGTTGTGTACTTTCTTTCCTCTAGGTTGAGGATGTTAAGATGAGTGAAGAAGAAGATGAGGATATGGATGTTTCTTTATCAGATGAGTTAAAGGCAACATTACAGAATATTGTGGATGACAATATCGATGAAGTCAAATCAGATACCAAAACAACACACGACAATATTGACGAAGTCAAATTGGAAACCAAAACAACACACGACAATATCGACGAAGTCAAATTGGATGCCAAAACAACACACGAGAATATCGATGAAGTCAAATCGGATATCAAAACAACACACGACAATATCGACGAAGTCAAATTGGATGCCAAAACAACACACGAGAATATCGATGAAGTCAAATCGGATATCAAAACAACACACAACAATATTGACGAAGTCAAATCAGATACCAAAACAACACAAGACAATATTGATGAAGCCAAACAAGAGACAAATTCATCAGATTCAAAATTAGTAGATTCTGCAAGTTTTACTAACAATTCTGAAAAATCAGATGAGAATGAACTCACAGGTGAAACGATTAAAAACACACCTGAATCAGGTGTGAAATGGTCGTCACAAGGTTTAGCAGGAGAACCTGACAAATCACCTGATAGGCTGTTAGAGGATACTTGTGAAGACAATGTTACTGAGGTTAGTGAAAGTGAACAGGGGGAGAAAAAGGTTAGTTCTGATACTGAGCAGGATGAAAGTACTGTTGTAACAAAAGAAAAATTAAAAGAAGACGATGTTGATAATTTAGATGACAATGAAATAGATGATTTATTAAAGGACGATGTAGGTAGAGAAGAAACAGAAACAGTGGTTGATTCTGAGGATAAGGAAAATGAATTGTTATGGGATTCCGAGTCACAAGTGTGTTCAGAAGCAGGAGATATATCACAAAACAAGGGAGATAATTCAAGTATTGAAGGGAAGGACAGTATAACTGCTTCCTCACAGGAGGAGTTAGGGTCAACTTCAGCAACAGTTGGAACTCAAAACCAGAATGAATTAAGTCCGGAAAGTTCAGAGGATAAAACAGCAGAGACAGAGGAAATCAATTCAACTAAAGAAGACTTAGATGAAGAAGAATCTGATGCTTTTCAGATAGATACAGAAAGAGAATGTAATATTTCAGAAGATAAAAAAATGGAAGAGACAGAAGGTCTATCAGAAAAGGTTCCATCACCAGAAAAAGCAACAGAAAATGCAGATGATGCAGAAACAGGCTCCCCAGTACACATGGAGGCAGAGTCATATCCAAGTGAATCTGAAAATAAAGATTCATCAGAGGAAAAAGTGGAAGAAAAACCAAAGAAGGAAAGCGAAGACAGTAATATTTCAACTAATAAAGGAGATGATTCATCTTCTGATGGAAAGGGAGACAAATCACAGGACAAAGGAGATGATTCGTCTTTGAATGGGAAGGAACAAGAAAAGAGAGATAATTCTTCCTCTAAAGGGAAGGGAGACAACTCTCAGGATAAGGGAGGTCATTCATCTTCTGATGATAGGAGAAACCATTCACAGAATACAGAAGGCAGGGGGGATAACTCAAAGCGAGATGACAGAAAGGGCTATGATGGTGGTGGCGATAACTACAGACCACATTCAAGGGAACGGGTGTGTATTTCATTGTTGTGATATGCTATTATGTTTGTTGTATGTTCACCTTTTACTGGGTAATTATAAATATAAAAAAAAAAAATTATTGTCCAAAATTAGTTTCACTTGTATTCTCATCAACATTAGTTAAATGTCATATTGTATTAATTCATTAAACTCATTCAATTCATTGATTCATAAGTCACATATTGGTCCATTGTGATTATTGGTAGTTTTCCATTATTATCTTGTCCAGCAGGTAGGGTAAGAATTGGACCTGCTGTCTCATTGCATGATCTTCATAGGCGACTAAATTCAGGATCTTTTCTCTTCCTTCCAACAACTACATACTTCCTAATGTCTCCCCTGACAATGCCTCACTTTTGGCCTTTAGTTTAGCATTCGCTCCTGAGAGGAAGGCTTTGGGTTCTGTCCCCGGCCAAGATATACCAGGGTCTATAAAATGGTAGTTGCTACTCAGGCTAAGCACTCATCAATTTTTGGGAGTAGGACAACTGGTTCACCCATTGTCATTATAATGTGGCTTTGGCAGTACACTTCAGTGAGGTAACACTATAATAGCGGCATCAGTTCTGCGCTATCACAAGGAGACAAACATACTGCAGCCTCCCAAACCTCACATACATTCACCACACGCTTACATCTCACACACAAGAGTGGACATCCTTATAAATGACCTTAGCTGTTGATAGGACATTTAACAATGCAAAACCAAAGCAAACCATAGGGATTTTCTTGTATTTCAATTGATATGCTCCTCAAGAAATTTACAGGTTCAGCAGCAGCCTGAAAGTGCAGGAAATTTCATTATCATACATATTTATCTAATGAAATTTGTTTTTTGTTATTTTTCAGGATCGCTATGATGACAAGGAAAGATCAAGAAATAGAGATTTAAGATATGATGACAGGTCTTCAAAGTCTGATTATCGGGACAACAGATCACAGGGTAACTACAGGTCTCATGGGGATCACCATGGAGACCGGTCACATGACAGAGACTGGGACAGGAATCACAGCAGATCTAACAAAGATGACAGGTGAGGTTTTTTGTCATACTTTGTTCAGAATTTATCGGTTTGTGTAGTTAAGTTGTCATCACATTGTGTAGTTGTCACAGTTTGTCTTCCCTTGTGTAGTTGTCACAGTTTGTCATCACATTGTGTAGTTGTCAAAGTTTGTCATCACATTGTGGAGTTGTCAGTTTGTCATCACTGTGTAGTTGTCACAGTTTGTCACAGTTTGTGTAGTTGTCACAGTTTGTCATCACTTGGTGTAGTTGTCACAGTTTGTCAACACTTGGTGTAGTTGTCACGATTTGTCTTCAATTGGTGTAGTTGTCAGTTTGTCATCACATTGTGTAGTTGTCACAGTTTGTCATCACATTGTGTAGTTGTCAGTTTGTCATCACTTGGTGTAGTTGTCACAGTTTGTCTTCCCTTGTGTAGTTGTCACAGTTTGTCATCACATTGTGTAGTTGTCAAAGTTTGTCATCACATTGTGGAGTTGTCAGTTTGTCATCACTGTAGTTGTCACAGTTTGTCACAGTTTGTGTAGTTGTCACAGTTTGTCACAACTTTGTGTAGTTGTTGCAGTTTGTCATCACTTGGTGTAGTTGTCACGGTTTGTCAACACTTGGTGTAGTTGTCACGATTTGTCTTCAATTGGTGTAGTTGTCACAGTTTGTCATTACTTGGTGTAGTTGTCACAGTTTGTCATCACATTGTGTAGTTGTCACAGTTTGTCTTCACATTGTGGAGTTGTCAGTTTGTCATCACTTGGTGTAGTTGTCACAGTTTGTCATCACATTGTGGAGTTGTCAGTTTGTCATCACTGTGTAGTTGTCACAGTTTGTCTTCCCTTGTGTAGTTGTCACAGTTTGTCTTCCCTTGTGTAGTTGTCACAGTTTGTCTTCCCTTGTGTAGTTGTCACGGTTTGTCTTCAATTGGTGTAGTTGTCACAGTTTGTCATCACATTGTGTAGTTGTCACAGTTTGTCATCACATTGTGTAGTTGTCAGTTTGTCACAACTTGGTGTAGTTGTCACAGTTTGTCATCACTTCAAGAAATCTCTGATCAGCTTGAAAATAAATCATTTTCGTGTATGTTGTCTTTAAAGCCAAGAATAAGTTAGTTTTAATGAGAATTGCTGTGAACCGATTAATGTGTTTCTCTTTTATTATTTTTTTTAGGAATTGGAGACATTCAGACAATAGGAGTTATCATGGCAACCAAGATCACCATAACTATCAAGGTCATCGTGACAACCGTAGTTACCATGGAAACAGTCAGTATTCTAGAGACGACAGAAGACAGGGGAATTATCATGACAATTATCAGTCTAACAGAAACTACAGAGGTGGCCGTGGTGGTTACGGAAACCATGGAGGTTACCAGGGAAACTACCGGTGATCTGGTCATCAGTCGATAGAACAACGTAATTATTGGAGATTGTGATTCTGTAGCAAAGGTGGTTCTTTTTAAAAGTGCTATCATGTCAAAAGATCTACTATCATATCTTAGTTACAATGGAAACTCTTGGTAACCATCCTAGAACTGACTGATAGGAGGACTATAGTGAAAAATGAGTCACCGCAAGAAACCAAAAATATACTAAGCACAAGTTTCCACAGGAAAACACAACGTGAGTGCAGAGATTCTAAATTAGAGTCTTTTCATCTTGCTCTTAGACAATCCCATGTTTCTGTGAAATTTTGGGGAAGGTTCATCTGTTAAATAGAGTTTGTGTGAATTTCTGTCACAGGATGTAAACAAAGCCTGCAATAGATCTGAGGGTGTGAAGGGTTTCCAGGGAAACCAACCTAGCCAGGAATGTACATTTTATATGAAATTTTTATAGATTTAAATCTATTTCTCCAGTGATCTTCTGAATATGAATGATCATTTGATAGTGGCAGGATCTGTCTATATTTAAATGTGATGACAAAGTTAATGTGACACGATGGAGAAGTAAAAAAATTTAAAATAAGATCTGGAATGTTATTGACAAGTATTGATATTTTTTGTAAGCTGCTCAAAATTTGCTTGTAGAGAAACCCTGTAAGAGGTTTCTTTTATTTCATACGCTAAGCTGTATATGATGTTAAGTATTTCTTGTGTAGTTGAATATATATATGAACGATATTTTAAAATTACAGCTATGTGGTGAATGAAGTTGCTGAATTGAGCCTAAATACATCAACTGAAAATGTATTTTTCAATGAATAGTTCGAAAAATCATAAAAATGCTGAAGAATTTTTTTTCAGCAGCTGTACATGTTAAGACAGAATCTGTTAAAGTCATTTTTTTCTGTTAATTATGAAGAAAAACCCCGGTACTAGACAATAGTATAATGTTCCAGGAATACCTAATCGTAAAATTATATTATGTAATGAATACGCAAATTTTTATAATGTATGAATAAATCAGATATCTTGATCAATGATCATGGTTGTCTTTTTGTTTATTTGTGACATAAGATATACATGTTATTCTACTGAAGTAGAAACTATTATACATGTAGTGCATTGGTGCCACCTAGCTTGTATATCCAGGTCACTCCAATCACTGCCTAAAATTGGTAACTGCGACCTACATTTTGACTTTTCACTAAGTAAAATTTTAGAGCTGTTACAATCTTATTAAAACTAGACTTGTATTATTTCCGCTCCTCAACGATTACAAACTGCAATATATTTGCCAAAATTGATCACAGTTTTATTCACCATTGTAAAAAGTTTAAAATGTCTAAAATCATTCTAACAAACCCTCTCAATATGAAATAATATGAGAAATATTTAGGGAAAATATTGCAGTGTATCATAGAGGAGCAGAAATTACAAGTGTTTTAATTAGATTGGACCTGTTACTAATATTACTTCATTTCATGTAGAGTCATCAAGGTCTGTTAGCAGACGGACGTGTGTTATGTACACGAAGACCCCTGTCATGGA
This sequence comes from Pecten maximus, assembly GCF_902652985.1. Classification (NCBI taxonomy): domain Eukaryota; kingdom Metazoa; phylum Mollusca; class Bivalvia; order Pectinida; family Pectinidae; genus Pecten; species Pecten maximus. Next base: position 23,455,197 of record NC_047031.1, on the reverse strand, counting down.
TGTCTCCTGTGTACTAACTTCGAGATCACCCCGGGGGATATCCCTTGACATGATTGATCACCACATCTTCTGATCACCACATCTTCTGTATGTAATTAGCATAGTAACTGAAGATTAACGGGATTCACCATTCTTGTCTGTATATACCCGAACTCTACTAAAACAGCTTCACTACCATCCTACAGACATCCACACATTAACATTGAGAAATTCTGCTTCTTGCTTCATTCTGTAAAATTTGTTTCTTTGAAACTCTAATAACATTAGAAATGCTTGCAATTACTGGCATAAAGACATACAAATATTAAAAAATTTGTTTTCGGCATATTTGTATTAATGTAATTATAAGAAGCTGGACGCATATTTCTCACTCTGACTCTAAAACATGTCTACAGTAGATGTGTGATGCATTTAAAGGACCTTTCAAGTGAGATAAAGATATTGAAATAACCTTGTTTTAACAAAAGTCAATCACTGATGCTGATAGTGTAGACTTAATTTGAGCAAAACTCACTTTTTTAGCTCACCTGGTCCGAAGGACCAAGGTGAGCTTATGCCACTGATCAGAATTTGACCAAATTTGGTCAGAAGCATCCCTATGGGTAGGGGACTAAAAATTGTACAAATAATGGGGCTGACCCCCCAGGGGCCTGAGGGGCGGGGCCAAAAGGGGTCAATTTGGCTATATTGATATAAACGACTTCTTTTCTGAAACCGAGCAAAGGATATTGCTCCTATTTGTCTGGAAGTATCACTATGGGGTGGGGATTCAAAATTGTACAAATGGTGGTGCTGACCCCCAGGGGCCTGAGGGGCGGGGCCAAAAGGGGTCAATTTGGCTATATTGATATAAACGACTTCTTCTCTGAAACCGAGCAAAGGATATTGCTCCTATTTGTCTGGAAGCATCACTATGGGGTGGGGATTCAAAATTGTACAAATGGTGGTGCTGACCCCCTAGGGGCCTGAGGGGCGAGGCAAAAATGGGTCAATATAGCTATATTGATATTAACGACTTCTTCTCTGGAACCGAGCAATGAATATCACTCATATTTGCCTGGTAGCATCACTTTGGGGTGGGGATTCAAAATTGTACAAATGGTGGTGCTGACCCCCAAGGGGCCTGAGCGGCGAGGCAAAAATGGGTCAATATAGCTATATTGATATTAACGACTTCTTCTCTGGAACCGAGCAATGGATATCACTCATATTTGCCTGGTAGCATCACTTTGGGGTGGGGATTCAAAATTGTACAAATGATGGGACTGACCCCCTAGGGGCCTGAGGGGCGGGGCCAAAATGGGTCAATATAGCTATATTGATGATACCGACTTCTTCTCTGAAACCGAGCAATGGATATCGCTCATATTTGCCTGGTAGCATAACTTTGGGGTGGGGATTCAAAATTGTACAAATGGTGTGGCTGACCCCCGGGGGGCCTGAGGGGCGGGGCCAAGAGGGGTCAATTTGGCTAAATTGATATGAACAACTTCTCATCTGAAACTAAGCAATATATATTGCTCAATTTTGACTGTGAGAATCCCTTTGGGGTAGGGATTCAAAATTGTACAAATGGTGGGGTCTACCTCCCTGGGGGCTGTGGGGCGGGACCAAAAGGGGTCAATTCGGCTAAATTGATATAAACAACTTCTTCTCTGAAACTAAGCAATGGATATCACTCATATTTGCCTGGTAGCAACCCCCTAGAGTAGGGATTCAAAATTGTACAAATGACAGGACTGACCCCCAAGGGGCCTGAGGGGCGGCGCCAAAAGGGGTAAATTTGGCTGTATTGATATAAACAACTTCTTCTCTGAAACCGAGCAAAGGATATTGCTCCTATTTGCATGGAAGCAATCACTAAAACACAGCAAAACACTTGTTTCATATCTCATGAAACCAGGTGAGCGATACAGGCCCTCTGGGCCTCTTGTTCTTCTTCCAGTTGACAGGAGCAAATATGACAAATTTTAGAGAAATACAAGTCTACTATTTGCCTTTCTCTATTGTGACAGACTCCTGGTTTACTCATTCCAATGTACTTGGTTGCTGTAAGTTTGATCAAAATTTCTTCATTGAGACACAAGAAATATTTTCTATTTCATCTACAGGGTCTGGGCTTGGCCAGGGTCATTTGAAACTGAGGAAACAAAACAAACCAAAGCAAAAGCATGCAAAGAAATAGTAGAAAACACAGGGCATAGACTCCTGTGTGTTACTATTTGGACAAGTTATCTAATTTGGCCTTT